>NC_069502.1:714304631-714549631 GCF_027579735.1 Bombina bombina
TCAGTGACTGGAAAGCCAAATGTCCAGCAGACCGTCAAAGGTAATTTGCTGTGCAAAAGTGTTCAAACTAAGGCACTAGCTCTAATCCATTTGAACTGGCTGTGCAAATTATCTGTATTGAACTCAGATGGTGTTTGACTTTCTTTATCGAGCCATTGCAGTCTAGTCAAAATTAAGCTTTGATGATTCAGATAGGGCATGCAATTTTAAACAACTTTCCAATTTTCTTTTAAAGGGACAGTCTAGTCCAAAATAGACTTTCATGATTCAGATAGGGCATGTAATTTTAAACAATTTTCCAATTTACTTTTATCACCAATTTTGCTTTGTTCTCTTGGTACTCTTAGTTGAAAGCTTAACCTAGGCGGTTCATATGCTAATTTCTTAGACCTTGAAGGCCACCTCTTTTCAGAATGCATTTTAACAGTTTTTCACCACTAGAGGGTGTTAGTTCATGTTTTTCATATAGATAACACTGTGCCAGCACTGATTGGCTAAACTGCAAGTCTGTCAAAAGAACTGAAATAAGGGGGCAGTTTGCAGAGGCTTAGATACAAGATAATCACAGAGGTAAAAAGTATATAAATATAACTGTGTTGGTTATGCAAAACTGGGGAATGGATAATAAAGGGATTATCTATCTTTTAAAACAATAACAATTCTGGTGTAGACTGTCCCTTTAATGTCAAATTTGCTTTATTCTCCTGGTGTTCTCTGTTGAGCTAAACCTAGGTAGGCTCATATGCTAATTTCTAAGCCATTGAAAGCCTCCTCTTATCTCAGGGCATTTTGACAGTTTATCACAGCTAGACAGTGCTAGTTCATGTGTGCCATATAGTTAACATTGTGCTAACTCTCGTGGAGTTATTTACTCTCGTGGAGTCAACACTGACTGGATAAAATTTGTTTGTAAAAAGCACTGAGATGAGGGGGCATTCTGCAAAGGCTTAGATACAAGGTAATCACAGAGGTAAAAAGTATATTAATATAACAGTGTTGGTTATGCAAATCTGGGGGGTGGGTAACAAAGGGATTATCTATCTTTTTAAACAATAAAAATTCTGCTGTTGTAAATTTTCAAATGACAAGCCTGCGGTGTTACTTGCCTAAATAAAGTTGGGTGCCATCGAGACTGGGCAGATGATGCAAATTAGTTGAAGAATGGTCTGGCACTCCAACGAAATTTCAAAAGACCTTTATTGCATGTTTCCTCCTACAATGGAGAGACTAAAAATATGCATCCATTCTTCTATTACATAATCAAGGCAACATTTTTTTTAAATTGCATGCTCTATCTAAACCAATAATGAATAATTTAGATTTTACTGGCCCTTTAACCAATAGGTTCACATTTAGAAAAAAAATTATATTTTATTTTCCTCAGTTCCAGACTCCTTTCTGTACAGTGCACCAAGACAGAATAAATAAAAACGCTGTTTGTTAAAGGGGTATTCTAAAACAAAAATGAAATGCTGTAACATTTTCTTTCTTTACATACCATAGCTTCCTATGGACTAGCTTACGAATATAGAGCTATTTATTGCTCCTATTCATGCATTAACTGCGCTAGAAGTAAGCTTTTTGCGCGAGTGTGGAAACAGGCGTATGACAAGTTGAAAGTAAAAAGTTTTTGCACAAGAGCTAACCTGACACATGCAAAAAGCCGATGTTCAAATATCGTGACCGCGTTAACTTATTCCCCCATAGAAGTCAATGGAGCAAGGAAAGTTGGAAAAAACACCTTACTTGTGCGCAAACCTGATCTAATTTTCTAAAGAGCGCTAACCCAACAGGAAAATATTAATATTTCACATTCCAATATTCTTCACATAGCATAATATGTTGTTATTCATAAATACATATTGCTATATATATATATATATATATCTGGTGTTTTTTTTTGTTTAAAAAAATAAATAAACATTATATATATAGGAATATCTATTTACAATACATAGAACATATTCTGTTATTTGCAGAGCATTGGAACGTAGTAAATACATAGTTAAACACTTTATTGTATATGAATAATGCATAAAAAATTTTTTATGTTTTCATTTACTTGACTGTAAAATGTATGTGTTTATATGTGTATATATGTCTGTAAATACATAAATACACATGTAAATACATAAATACACATGTAAATACATAAATACATATGTGTACACATATAAACACATATATATATATACACGCGTATATATATATATATATATATACAGTATATATACATACATATACATACATATTTAGACTTGTGTAGTATGTGCCTCTGTGTTAAAGCCCTTTGCAGTCCTTTTTATTCCTAACACCCAAGACCTCATAGGGGTTAAACACATAGGGCCAGAATACAAATGGCGCGCTATTTAACACTTTCGTTTGTGTGCAAACACTGCCAGAAGTAAACTTTTAACGTGCACGGGTCAGCGTGCGTATTACAAGTTGAAAATAAAATGTTTTTGCGCTCAAGCGAAAGCAGACTCGCTAAATTGAGGACTTCGATATTGTAACCAAGTTACCTACTTCTCACCGCGCACTAATCTGACACTGCGTTAGACCTACAGGGCTAACCCGAAGGTAGTTATGAATATTTTACATTCCAATGTTCTTTACGTAGAATAAAAAGTTTTTTTTTATTTTTAAATAGATTATTTATACATATATATATATATATATATATATATGAATATTTATTTAAAAATACATAGAATATTTTCCCCATGTGAAGAACATTAGAGTATAAAATACTTGCAGTACATAAACACAGTAAACACATTATTAAATATTACTTTTGAATAAAAATGATTTTTGTCAGGTATTTGAGTGGAAAGGGCTCCAAAGTATATATACACATGTGTGTGTGTGTGTGTGTGTGTGTGTATATATATATATATATATATATACACACATATTTAGCCATGTGTTTCCTATGTATATATCCATTATAGCCCTTCCCATTCAAATAACTTGTCATATACCATATAAAGAATCATTTTTATAGATAGTGTATAAATGAGCGTAACTGTTTAGGTAAATGTATTTATATTGTGTTTGGTGAAACCTTTTATTTACCCCCTAACCCTTTACACAAGGACTTCAGTCAGGCTAAAAAAACAAGTGCAAATTTAGTTTGCACTTGTGAGGTCGCGTTCACTTTCAACTTGTAATACACGCACAAGTTGGCGTGGGCGCTAACACTAGTATGCCACTTGTAATCTTACACATAGTTAAATAGAATCAGCAATGTAAAAATGACTTGCTCTAACAATTTAGAGCATGTAATTATTTTACATTACACTGTCCCTTTAATTTAATTTCTTTCATGTAATTGGCAAGTGTCCATGAGCTAATGATGTATGGGATATACAATCCTACCAGGAGGGGCAAAGTTTCCCAAACCTCAAAATGCCTATAAATACACCCCTCACCACACCCACAATTCAGTTTTACAAACTTTGCCTCCTATGGAGGTGGTGAAGTAAGTTTGTGCTATGATTTCTACGTTGATATGCGCTTCTCAGCCCGGTTCCTCTCAGAGTACAGTGAATGTCAGAGGGATGCGAAGGGAGTATCACCTATTGAATGCAATTATTTTCCTCATGGGAGATTTATTTCATAGGTTCTCTGTTATCGGTCATAGAGATTCATCTCCTACCTCCCTTATTCAGATCGACTATATACTCTCATATTCCATTACCTCTACTGATTACCGTTTCAGTACTGGTTTGTCTATCTGCTATATATGGATGGGTGTCTTTCGGTAAGTATGTTTTCATTACTTAAGACACTCTCAGCTATGGTTTGGCACTTTATGCATTAATATAAAGCTCTAAATATATGTATTGTACTTATATTTGCCATGAGTCATGAGTCCTTTTGCAGACTGTCAGTTTAATATTTGGGGAAAAAACATTTTTAGGAAAATATTTTTCTTACCTGGAGTTTAGTCTTTTTTCAAATTGACTGCTTATTTCATTAACATTTTGCGGGCAAAATTAGGTTTGCGAGGGCGCAAAATGACAAAGTTTATTGCGTCTTCAATGACGCGAGTGTGTCATTTCCGGATGTTGTTAGTGCCAAAAAAAAATCAGTTTAGTTGTGCGTCATTCTTGCCGCCAAATAATTCATTATTTAAAACCCCATTCCTATATGCCTCTTGCCTTTTCTATGTCAGAGGGCTATGCTGTTTTTATTTTTTTCCCATTCCTGAAACTGCCATATAAGGAAATTGATAATTTTTTGATTTATATGTTGTTTTTTTCTCTTACATTTGCAAGATGTCTCAATCTGATCCTGTCTCAGAAACCACTGTTGGAACCCTGCTGCCTGATAACAGTTCTACCAAAGCTAAGTGCATTTGTTGTAAATTTGTAGCGATTATATCTCCAGCTGTGGTATGTAATAGTTGTCATGATAAGCTTTTACATGTAGAGAATGTGTCCATCAGTAATAGTACTATGCCTTTTGTTCCTTCAACATCTAATGTACATGATATTCCTGTGAATATAAAAGATGTTATTGCTGATGCGATTCAGAAGGCTTTGTCTGCCATCCCGCCTTCTAATAAATGTTAAAGGTCTTCTAAAACTTCTCATAAAATTGATGAAATTTTTAATGACCGACAATATACTGAATTATCCTCCTCTGGTGAGTATCTATCTGATTCAGAAGATCCTTCCTCAGATATTGACACTGACAAATCTACTTATTTATTTAAAATGGAGTATATTCGTTCCTTGTTAAAAGAGGTGTTAATTACATTGGATATTGAGGAAACTAGTCCTCTTGATATTAAAACTAGTAAACATTTAAATTCTGTTTATAAACCTCATGTGGTTACTCCAGAGGTTTTTCCAGTTCCTGATGCTATTTCTGATATGATTTCTAAGGAATGGAATAGGCCTGGTACTTCTTTTATCCCTTCTTCAAGGTTTAAAAAATCGTATCCTTTGCCAGCAGTTAGATTGGAGTTTTGGGAAAAGATCCCCAAAGTTGATGCGGCTATTTCTACTCTTGCTAAACGTACTACTATTCCTATGGTAGAAAATACTTCTTTTAAAGACCCTTTAGATAGGAAACTTGAATCTTCTCTAAGGAAAGCTTATTTATATACTGGCTATCTTCTCAGGCCCGCCATTTCTATGACTGATGTTGCAGCTGCATCAACTTTTTGGTTTTAAAGTTTAGCCCAACAGGAAATCCTGAGTTGTCTAGCATTGTTCGCTTGCTTCAACATGCTAATCATTTTATCTGTGATGCCATTTTTGATATCATGAAAACTGATGTTAAATCTATGTCTTTAGCTATTTTAGCTAGAAGAGCTTTGTGGCTCAAATATTGGAATGCTGACATGGTATCTAAGTCTAGATTACTATCTCTTTCTTTCCAAGGTCATAAGGTATTTGGTTCTCAGTTGGATTAGATTATTTCAACTGTCACTGGGGGGAAGGGAGTTTTTTGCCTCAGGATAAAAGACCTAAGGGTAAATCTAAAGCTTCTAACCGTTTTTGTTCTTTTCGACAAAATAAGGAACATAAATCTAATCCTTCCCCCAAAGAATCTGGTTCCAATTGGAAACCTTCTTCAAGTTGGAATAAATCCAGACCATTTAAGAAACCAAAGCCAGCCCCCAAGTCTGCATGAAGGTGCGGCCCTCATTCCAGCTCAGCTGGTAGGGGGCAGATTAAGATTCTTCCAAAACATTTGGGCAGATTCTGTCCAAAATCAATGGGTTCAGAGTATTGTCTCTCAAGGGTATTGAATAGGATTCAGAGTAAGACCTCCTATGAGAAGATTTTTTCTCTCATGCATCCCAGCAAATCCAGTAAAGGCTCAGGCTTTTCTGAAGTGTGTTTCAAACCTGGAACTTTCAGGGGTAATCATACCAGTCCCGTTTCGATAACAGGGTCTGGGGTTTTATTCAAATCTATTCATTGTCCCAAAGAAAGAAAATTCATTCAGGCCAGTTCTGGATCTGAAAATTTTGAATCGTTATGTAAGAGTACCAACTTTCAAAATGGTGACTATAAGGACTATTCTGCCTTTTGTTCAGCAAGAGCATTATATGTCCACAATAGACTTACAAGATGCTTATCTTCATATTCCGATTCATCCAGATCATCATCAGTATCTGAGATTCTCTTTTCTAGACAAGCATTACCAATTTGTCGCTCTTCCATTTGGCCTAGCGACAGCTCAAAGAATCTTTTCAAATGTTCTTGGTGCCCTACTCTCTGTAATCAGAGAACGGGGTATTGCGGTGTTTCCTTATTTGGATGATATCTTGTTACTAGCTCAGTCTTTACATTCTGCAGAATCTCACACAAATCAACTAGTGTTGTTTCTTCAAAGACATGGTTGGAGGATCAATTTACCAAAATGTTCCTTGATTCCTCAGACAAGGGTCACCTTTTTAGGTTTCCAGATAGATTCAGTGTCCATGACTCTGTCTCTAACAGACAAGAGACGAATAAGATTGGTTTCAGCTTGTCGGAACCTTCAGTCTCAATCATTCCCTTCAGTAGCTAAGTGCATGGAAGTTTTAGGTCTCATGACTGCAGCATCGGACGCGATCCCCTTTGCTTGTTTTCATATGAGACCTCTCCAGCTTTGTATGCTGAACCAATGGTGCAGGGATTATACAAAGATATCACAATTAATATCCTTAAATCCCAATGTTAGACTCTCTCTGACTTGGTTGTTAGATCACCATCATATAGTTCAAGGGGCCTCTTTTGTTCGTCCAACCTGGTCTGTGATCACAACAGATGCAAGTCATTCAGGTTGGGGAGCTGTCTGGGGATCTCTGACAGCACAAGGGGTTTGGAAACCTCAAGAGGCAAGGTTACCAATCAATATTTTAGAACTCTGTGCTATTTTCAGGGCTCTTCAGGTTTGGCCCTTTGTTGAAGAGAGAACTGTTCATTTGTTTTCAGACAGACAATATCACAACTGTGGCATATGTCAATCATCAGGGTGGGACTCACAGTCCCCAAGCTATGAAAGAAGTATCTCGGATACTTTCTTGGGCGTAATCCAGCTCCTGTCTAATTTCAGCGGTTTAAATCCCAGGTGTAGACAATTGGGAAACGTATTATCTCAGCCGTCAGAATTTACGTCCGGGGGAGTGGTCACTCCATCCAGATGTATTTTATCAGATTGTTCAGATGTGGGGTCTTCCAGAAATAGATCTGATGGCTTCTCAAACAAGAAACTACCCAGGTACCTGTCCAGGTCCAGGGATCCTCAGGCGGATGCAGTGGATGCGTTAGCAGTTCCTTGGTTTTACCAACCTGCTTATATCTTCTCGCCTCTGGTTCTTCTTCCAAGAGTGATTTCCAAGATCATCATGGAACAATCGTTTGTGTTGCTGGTGGCTCCAGTATGGCTTCACAGGTTTTGGTATGCAGATCTTGTTTGGATTTCCAGTTGCCAACCTTGGTCACTTCCATTAAGGCCAGACCTTCTGTTTCAAGGTCCGTTTTTCCATCAGGATCTCAAATCATTAAATTTGAAGGAATGGAAATTGAACGCCTCGTGCTTAGTCATAGAGGTTTCTCTGACTCTGATTAATACTATGTTACAGGCTCATAAATCTGTTTCTAGGAAGATTTATTATCAAGTTTGGAAGACTTATATTTCATGGTGTTCTTCTCATAAATTCTCTTGGCATTCTTTTAGAATTCCTAGAATTTTACAGTTTCTTCTGGATGGTTTAGATAAGCGTTTGTCTGCAAGTTCCTTGAAGGGACAAATCTCTGCTCTTTCAGTTTTATTTCACAGAAAGATTGCTAAACTTTCTGATATTCACTGTTTCGTACAGGCTTTGGTCCGTATCAAGCCTGTCATTAAATCAGTCTCTCCTCCTTGGAGTCTTAATTTGGTTTTGAAGGCTTTATAGGCTCCTCCGTTTGAGCCTATGCATTCTTTGGACATTAAACTACTTTCTTAGAAAGTGTTGTTCCTTTTGGCCATCTCTTCTGCTAGAAGAGTGTCCAAATTATCTGCTCTTTCTTGTGAATCTCCTTTTCTGATTTTCCATCAGGATAAGGTAGTTTTGCGGACTTCATTTAAATGTCTACCTAAGGTTGTGAATTCTAACAACATTAATAGAGAAATTGTTGTCCCTTCTTTGTGTCCTAATCCTAAGAATTCTTTGGAGAGATCCTTACATTCTTTGGATGTGGTAACAGCTTTGAAATATTATGTTGAAGCTACTAAAGATTTCAGGAAGACTTCTAGTCTATTTGTTATCTTTTCTGGTTCTAGGAAAGGTCAGAAGGCTTCTGCCATTTCCTTGGCATCTTGGTTCAAGCTTTTGATTCATCAGGCTTATTTGGAGTCGGGTCAGATCCCGCCTCAGAGAATTACAGCTCATTCTACTAGATCAGTCTCCACCTCGTGGGGTTTTAAGAATGAAGCTTCAGTTGATCAGATTTGCAAAGCAGCAACTTGGTCTTCTTTGCATTTACTAAATTCTACCATTTTAATGTATTTGCTTCTTCGGAAGCAGTTTTTGGTAGAAAAGTTTTTCAGGCAGCTGTTTCAGTTTGATTCCTCTGCTTATGTTTAATTTTTTTCTTTTCATTATGAAAATAAACTTATAATTTGGGTTGTGGATTAATTTTTTCAGCTGAAAAAGTATGTTATTATTTTATCCCTCCCTCTCTAGTGACTCTTCCGTGGAGTTCCACATCTTGGGTATTACTATCCCATACGTCACTAGCTCATGGACTCTTGACAATTACATGAAAGAAAACCTAATTTATGTAAGAACTTATCTGATAAATGAATTTCTTTCATATTGGCAAGAGTCCATGAGACCCACCCTTTTTATGGTGGTTATGATTTTTTTGTATATAGCACAATTATTTCCAAATTCCTTTGTTGATGCTCTTTACTCCTTTCTTTATCACCCCACTTCTTGGCTATTCGTTAAACTGAATTGTGGGTGTGGTGAGGGGTGTATTTATAGGCATTTTGAAGTTTGGGAAGCTTTGCCCCTCCTGGTAGGATTGTATATTGCATACGTCACTAGCTCATGGACTCTTGCCAATATGAAATAAATTAATTTATCAGGTAAGTTCTTACATAAATTATGTTTTTAGTATTATATAGAATTAGAATACCCTTATAAACAATAAAATAGCCTATGTATAGATAGCTTGTCAAATGTTTAAATCAGTGCAGGAAAATAACCATAAAATGCAGTTGTTTTTGTTTATTACCAGCTTGTACCTTTTAGTTAACATTATAGCATAACATATTGCTAATTAAATAATCAATTGCTATGAGCTACCACAAAGTGTTGTATTAAAATACTACTATGTGCTTTCCCTCTTACAGAAAATCAATGGTTTATAGAAGCAATGAGATTCTTAATAATCTAAAGGCTGCTGGTGTGGGGGAACGGCCGATTATATGGGTTGCACATAGCATGGGAGGTAAGTCCTGTACTTTATAGCGTATTCTTTTTTTATTATTAATGTTCGTTTTTTAGCACATTGTTAGCTGTTTGTAGCACATTTTTATTCTTGTGCAAAATAAAGTACATAAATCTGAAGATATTTCATGCGGAGTAGGTTACACACTGCCTGTGTTTTGAGGAAAGGGAAGTTATACAAATATTTAAAACGTTTTATTAAAAAAAATGCTTAGTATAAATAGGCAGTGTTTAGTGTTGCACTTTGTACTAAATCTCAGTGGCTATTAAAAGGAAAATCTAGCTGAATACAGAGGAGTATCTTTCACTTTATAACATTTATATCGCTTTTTACATAGCAAGACTGCTTTTAGGTAACGCTGTCGCTGTTAGATTGAGAGCTTTTATTGTGCACAGGACTGTGAATAATATCTAGATATGCTCCTTGCACCAGCACTGTAAATGGCCTGTCTGCTCAGATTGCCAGCGGTGCCGTGCATTGTGAGTCATTGTCTATGCAAAAATGGTGATGGTTTTTACTTGCTAATATGTATATATTACAAAAAGGTTTCTGATTAAAAATCGAATTACACTCATGTGCCTTTATATTTTGTCTAGACTGTCCCTTTAAAGGATATTTGGGATTATTCAGCTCAGAAACATCCATGGGTCAGAAAAATATACCTGTAATACCTTTTTTATGTACCGCAGAGAGTCCATGAGCTAGTGATGTATGGGATATACAATCCTACCAGGAGGGGCAAAGTTTCCCAAACCTCAAAATGCCTATAAATACACCCCTCACCACACCCACAATTCAGTTTTACAAAGTTTGCCTACTATGAAGGTGGTGAAGTAAGTTTGTGCTAAGATTTCTACGTTGACATGCGCTTCTCAGCATTTTGAAGTCCGATTCCTCTCAGAGTATAGCGAATGTCAGAGGGACGTAGAGAGAGTATTACCTATTGAATGCAATGATTTTCCTAACGGGGGTCTTTTTCATGGGTTTTCTGTTATCGGTCGTAGAGGTTCATCTCATACCTCCCTTTTCAGATCGACGATATACTCTCATATACCATTACCTCTACTGATAACTGTTTCAGTACTGGTTTGGCTATCTGCTATATGTGGATGGGTGTCTTTGGGTAAGTATGTTTTTATTTCTTAAGACACCTCAGCTTTGGCACTTTATGCATTTATATAAAGTTCTAAATATATGTATTGTACTTATATTTGCCATGAGTCAGGTTCATGTATTTCCTTTTGCAAATTGTCAGTTTCATATTTGGGAAAGTTAATATTGAGTAATATTTTTCTTACCTGGGGTTTAGTCTTTTTTTCAATTGACTACTTGTTCAAATTGCGGGCTGTCTTAGGCTCGCGGGTGCGCTTAATGCTACACTTTATTGCGTCATTCTTGGTGTGAATAGCACGTCCGTTGACGCAAGTTCGTTATTTCCGGCGTCATACTTGATGCAGGGGTTCACACAGGGTTGCGTCGCTAGTGACGCGAGTGTGTCATTTCCGGACATAGTTGGCGCCAAAATTTTTTTCAGTTACGTTGTGCGTCATACTTGGCGCCCAATGTTTTTCATTATTTATTGCCCCATTGCTTTTGCCTCTTGCCTTTTGCTATTTCAGAGGGCTATGCTATTTGCTTTTTTTCCCATTCCTGAAACTATCATATAAGGAAATTGATAATTTTGCTTTATATGTTGTTTTTTCTTTTAAATTTTGCAAGATGTCTCAATCTGATCCTGCCTCAGAAGTATCTGCTGGAACTTTGCTGCCTGACATCGGATCTACCAAAGCTAAGTGCATTTGTTATAAAATTGTGGAGATTTTATCTCCAAATGTCATTTGTAATAGTTGTCATGAAAAACTTTTACATGCAGATAGAGTTTCCATCTGTAATATAGTACATTGCCGGTTGCAGTTCCCTCAACTTCTAATGTACATGATATACCTATGAATTTTAAAGAATTTGTTACTGATTCTATTCAGAAGGCTTTGTCTGCATTTCCACCTTCTAATAAGCGTAAGAGGTCTTTTAAAACTTCTGATAAAGTTGATGAAATTTCAAATGACCGACAGCATAATGAATTATCCACCTCTGATGAGGATCTATCTGATTCAGAAGATCCTTCCTCAGACATTGACACTGACAAATCTACTTATTTATTTAAAATAGAGTATATGCGTTCTTTGTTAAAAGAAGTGTTAATTACTTTGGATATTGAGGAAGCTAGTCCTCTTGATATTAAAAGCAGTAAACGTTTAAATGCTGTTTTTAAACCTACTCTGGTTACTCCAGAGGTTTTTCCTATTCCTGATGCTATTTCTGACATGATTTCTAAGGAATGGAATAAGCCAGGTACTCCTTTTAATCCTTCTGCAAGGTTTAAAAAATTGTATCCTTTACCAGCAATTGCAATAGAGTTTTGGGAAAAGATCCCCAAAGTTGATGGGGCTATTTCTACTCTTGCTAAACGAACCACTATTCCTATGGAAGATAGTACTTCCTTTAAAGATCCTTTAGATAGGAAGATTGAATCTAATCTAAGGAAAGTCTATTTATTTTCAGGTCATCTTCTTAGGCCTGCAATTACTTTGGCTGATGTTGCAGCTGCTTCAACTTTTTGGTTGGAGAATTTAGCGCAACAAGAATTGGATTCTGACATATCTAGCATTGTTCGCTTACTGCAACATGCTAATCATTTTATTTGTGATGCCATTTTTGATATTATCAAAATTGATGTTAGATCCATGTCTTTAGCTATTTTAGCTAGAAGAGCCTTGTGGCTTAAATCTTGGAATGCTGATATGACATCTAAGTCTAGATTGCTATCTCTTTCTTTCCAAGCTAATAATTTATTTGGTTCTCAGTTGGATTCTATTATTTCAACTGTTACTGGGGGGAAAGGAGTTTTTTGCCTCAGGATAAAAAACCTAAGGGTAAATCTAAGGCTTCTAATCGTTTTCGTTCCTTTCGTCAAAATAAGGAACAAAAACCTAATCCGTCCCCCAAGGAATCTGTTTCCAATTGGAAGCCTTCCTTAAATTGGAATAAATCCAAGCCTTTTAACCCCTTAAGGACCAGCGACGTACCCTGTATGTCGCTGGCCTTTTTTTGGGACTTGATTGTTTTATAGCGCGGTCTTGTCACCAGCGTTGAGACTGCTCTATTCCACAAAGCCTGCTGGAGGGAGGGGATTAATAGCATGTTCTTGCTAGACTTGTGCTATTATGTCCTGAAAAAACCCTTAACGACCAGTGACATACAGGGTACATTGTGTTCATTAAGGGGTTAAGAAACCAAAGTCAGCCCCTAAGTCCGAATGAAGGTGCGGCCCTTATTCCAGCTCAGCTGGTAGGGGGCAGATTAAGGTGTTTCAAGGATGTTTGGATACATTCTGTCCAAAATCAATGGATTCAGAGCATTGTCTCTCAGGGGTACCGAAATGGATTCAGAGTAAGACCTCCTGTGAGGAGATGTTTTTTCTCTCACGCATCCCAGTAAATCCAGTTAAAGCTCAGGCTTTCCTGAAGTGTGTTTCAGATCAGGAGGTTTGAGGGGTAATCATACCGGTTCCTTTTCACTAACAAGGCCTGGGGTTTTATTCAAATCTATTCATTGTCCCAAAGAAAGAAAATTCATTCAGACCAGTTCTGGATCTGAAAATTTTGAATTGTTATGTAAGAGTACCAACTTTCAAGATGGTGACTATAAGGACTATTCTGCCTTTTGTTCAGCAACGACATTATATGTCTATAATAGACTTGCAGGATGCTTACCTTCATATTCCGATTCATCCAGAACATTATCAGTTCCTGAAATTCTCTTTTCTAGACAAGCATTACCAATTTGTTGCTCTTCCATTTGGCCTAGCAACAGCTCCAACAATCTTTTCAAAGGTTCTGGGTGCCCTACTCTCTGTAATCAGAGAACAGGGTATTGCGGTGTTTCCTTATTTGGACGATATCTTGGTACTAGCTCAGTCTTTACGTTCTGCAGAATCTCACACAAATCAACTTGTGTTGTTTCTTCGAAAACATGGTTGGAGGATCAATTTACCAAAAAGTTTTTTGATTCCTCAGACAAGGGTCACCTTTTTAGGTTTCCAGATAGATTCAGTGTCCATGACTTTGTCTCTAACAGACAAGCGACGTTTGAAATTGGTTGCAGCATGTCGGCGCCTTCAGTCTCAGTCATTTCCTTTAGTGGCTATGTGCATGGAAGTTTAAGGCCTCATGACTGCAGCATCGGACGCGATTCCTTTTGCTCATTTTCACGAGACCTCTCCAGCTTTGCATGCTGAATCAATGGTGCCGGGATTATAAAAAGATATCACAATTAATATCTTTAAATCCCAATATTCTACACTCTCTAACGTGGTGGTTAAATCACCAGCGTTTAGTTCAAGGGGCCTCTTTTGTTCGGCCAACCTGGACTGTGATCACAACAGATGCGAGTCTTTCAGGTTGGGGAGCTGTCTGGGGATCACTGACAGCACAAGGATTTTGGAAATCTCAAGAGGCGAGATTACCAATCAATATTTTAGAACTCCGTGCAATTCTCAGAGCTCTTCAGTTTTGGCCTCTGTTGAAGAGAGAACCGTTCATTTATTTTCAGACAGACAATATCACAACGATGGCATATGTCAATTATCAGGGTGGAACTCACAGTCCCCTAGCTATGAAAGAAGTATCTCGGATACTTGTTTGGGCGGAATCCAGCTCTTGTCTAATTTCTGCGGTTCATATCCCAGGTGTAGACAATTGGGAGGCGAATTATCTCAGCCATCAGACTTTGCATCCAGGGGAGTGGTCTCTCCATCCGGATGTGTTTTCTCAGATTGTTTAGATGTGGGGTCTTCCAGAAATAGATCTGATGGCCTCTCATCTAAACAAGAATCTTCCCAGATACCTGTCCAGGTCCAGGGATTCTCAGGCGGAAGCAGTGGATGCGCTGACACTTCCTTGGTGTTATCAACCTTCTTATATCTTCCCACCTCTAGTTCTTCTTCCGAGAGTGATCTCCAAGATCATCATGGAACAATTGTTTGTGTTGCTGGTGGCTCCAGCATGGCCCCACAGGTTTTGGTATACAGATCTTGTTCGATGTTCAGTTGCCAATCTTGGCCACTTCCGTTAAAGCCGGACCTACTGTCTCAAGGTCCGTTTTTTCCATCAGTATCTCAAATCATTAAATTTGAAGTATGGAAATTGAACGCTTAGTATTAAGTCATAGAGGTTTCTCTGACTCAGTAATTAATACTATGTTACAAGCTCGTAAATCTGTCTCTAGGAAGATTTATTATCGAGTTTGGAAGATTTACATTTCATGGTGTTCTTCTCATAAATTCTCTTGGCATTGTTTTAGAATTCCTAGAATTTTACAGTTTCTCCAGGATGGTTTGGATAGGGGTTTAAATGTAATGGTGAAAGACAGCACCTTTTTTTCCGTCTGGGGCACAGGAAAGGGTTAGCCAGACCCCAATATATATCCAAAAGAAGTAGTTTTCCAGCCTCCAGTTAGATTTTAAAAATACCTTTATTCATTTATTACAGGGTCCATCATATCAACAACGTTTCAAACCTATACCAGGTTCTTAATCATGTCTATTGAATAGTGTACAGGTGTGTCTTTTATACCTGTCCAACTTCTATCAGATTACACGATAGTGCCATCTTGTGGTTAAAATTTAAAATTGCATGTGATGAACAAATAATACTCAAGAAAGTTTTTTTTTAAATTCTTATGTTTAGAATTTATTTCTCTAAGTTCTTATGTATATTTATCACATGAAATGTTAAAACCAAACAAATATATATACAATTAAAACCTATACACATGATAACATCAGAATCAAATATGCTACAACAGATATATGCTACAATTTTCAATTAGAAAAATAATGACCATTCAAATTTTTTATTAAGACCTTCAGGTATCATTGTGTTTAATTTATTTATCCAAAACATCTCCCTTCTTTTAAGCAATTGGTCCCTGTCACCTCCCCTCCTGGGTCTGTCAACTTGTTCAATGACTTGAAATCTAAGTTGACTGATGTTATGACCCATGGAGAGGAAGTGACAGGAAACAGGAGCTTCTATATTATTGTTTCTAATATTGGATTTGTGTTCTGTGATTCTAGTTCTTACTTCCCTACTTGTTTCTCCTATATAAATCCTGGCACACGGACATTTGATGAGATATATAGCGTATGTGCTTCTGCATGTCAGATGTTTCTTTATTGGATATTTAGTTCCCTTAGTGGGATGAAAGAAATTTTTCCCTTTTATTATCGAACTGCAGTGACTACAATGCAAGCAAGGATAACAACCTCTATTATCAAATCCTATTATTGTTTGAGAAGTTTTCGTTTTGCTACCTATATCTGCCCTTACCAATAAATCTCTCAAATTCTTAGTTTTTTTATAAGCCACTATAGGTATGTTTTTAAAATCCTCAACTTGGGGGTTACAGTCTCTAAGTATGTGCCAGTGCTTATTTATAATGTGTGATATTCTTGATCCTAGAGAGTTGTATTGAGTTACAAATATCATTCTGTTTTCTTTTGTCTTATTTTTTATGCTGTTATCTTCCTTATTTTTAAAGTACTTTAATTTTTTTGTAATTAATTCTTCTGGGTACCCTCTTCTTTTAAATTTTTCTGCCATTTCAATTAATCTTATGTCACATTTCTTTTCATCCGTCACTATTCTTTTCACTCTTTTAAATTGGCCTTGTGGTATTGCTTCTATTGTTTTTTTTAATGGAAACTGTCATATTGTAGTACTTTGTTTTTATCTGTGGGTTTCACATACAAATCGGTTTTCAAGAAACCTTGTTCTTTATATACAAAGGTATCTAAAAAGGCTACTCCTGTTTCCTCCATGTTGAGTGTGAATTTAAGACCAGTAACAGATGTGTTAAGATGTTGAACAAATTGCAATAGGCTGCCAGTGTCACCCCACCATATGCCAAATATGTCATCCACAAATCTCCACCATGCTGCACCATATTGTAAGAATAATGGGTGTGAGTATACAAATTTCTCTTCTATATGGGACATAAAAATGTTGGCATATGTTGGGGCGACACTGGAGCCCATTGCAGTGCCTTGCTTTTGCAGAAAAAAGTGTCTTGAAATAAAAAATAATTTTGATATAATATGATGGATAATAGATCTGTTAGAAATTGTATTTCTTCCTCATTGTATTTGTTATTTACTTTCAGTGTGTTAGTTACTGCCTCAATGCCACTAGTGTGCTTGATTGATGTATATAAGCTAGTAACATCTAGTGTGTATAGAATGCATTTATCTCCAATCTGTCCAATATTTTTTAGTTTGGCAAGAAAATCATTTGTATCTTTTAGATAAGATGATGTATCTAATAAGTAGGGCTGTAATACCTTATCCAAAAAGGTTGCAATTTTTGAAAAAATAGAATTTACCCCTGCCACTATTGGGCGTCCTGGTGGTTGAAATTTATCTTTATGTATTTTAGGTGAGATGTATATCACAGGTCTTACTGGGTTTTTTTCAATTAAGCATTCTTTGAATTCGTTTGTGATAATACCATTTTTGACTGCTACCTTGGTGATGTGTTCTATTTCTTTCCCTATTTGGATTGTGGGATCTCTAGTTGAGGCTTCATATACTGTGGTGTCATTTAATTGTCTTTGTATCTCATTGACATAATCAATTTTATTTAATAACCCTACTGCTCCGCCCTTATCTGCCTCCTTTATTGTGATTTCATTGTTGTTTTTTAACCTGTTAATGGCTTCTTGTTGTTTCTTATCGATTTGCACTAGTTCTCTCTTTTTATTTCTTTTTAATAAGTTTTTTACTTCTTTTTGAACTAATTTTGCAAATGTAGCCACACTATGTTGTATGGGTGGGTTAAACTTACTCTTACCTTTAATACCAAATGTTTTAGGATTATTGAATTTAATATCCTTTTTTGTATCATCAATCTTAATTACTACAGGTGTTTCTGTCATATTTTTAAGTGTAGAAAAATGTACCTTAAGTTTCAATTTTCTGAAAAATCTCTCTAAGTCTTGTTCTATGATAAATTCATCATGTATGTTAGGTAAGCAGTATGATAAACCTTTATTTAAGATTGTATATTCTATTTCTGATAAGGTATAATTAGAAATATTGTGAACCAAATCATCCTCTGTAGCTTCTATATTGCGGTGCAATTCAGTATTGTTATTAACCATAGTGTTAACATTTGAACTAGTGTGTGTCTCATTCAACTCGTAAGTGCCTTGATCATGAGTAGTGTTCCTTGTTAAAGTGCTTTTCAAATTATCAGTGCCTTTCTTGTTTAAAGTGCCAGTGTCATTAACGATGTAGTTAACTAAAGTGTTATCCATTTCTAAAGTGCTTGTGTTCTCTGCAGCATTACTTATTAAAGTGCTTTCATTTACAATACTTGCTTCATTATTAACCAAAGTGTTATCCATTTCTAAATTGCTTGTGTTCTCTGCAGCATTACTTATTAAAGTGCTTTCATTTACAATACTTGCTTCATTATTAACCAAAGTGTTATCCAATTCTAAAGTGCATATACTCTTTATAGCATTACTTTCTAAAGTGCTTTCATTTACAATGCTTGCTTCATTATTAACATTCAACAAAATATTTTTTGTGCTAGTGCTCTTATTACCATTGTGAGTGTTTAAACTTATACGATATTTGAGTCTTTGATTACATTATTCGTTTCATTATTTTGTCCATCATTTCTTTGGTGAGTTGTATCTTTTAAATGTCTATACACCGTATGTTTAGGTACATTTACTTTACCCATATTTGCTGCATTTTCGTATGTTGTATTCTTACTGTATCTTGTTTGTTCCCTGTTGGCGGTTAGAGTTAGGTACTTTGGGTTTCCGAGTTCCGTTTTCCCAACATTTTCTTTTTGTCGTGGATGTTCTGCCTGCCATCTAACTTTGCCTGCTTCCTCCGATATCTTTTGTGGCTCCACTCCGCTGTTCAATAGCGGTATTGCCCCCGCTGGTGTCCTCTCGTCCGCCGGGCTCTCTGGCGCTCCGGTTGTGACGTTGAATGGTATGCGCCTCTTCCGATGCTTGCGCCCGGCGCGGTGTGATCTACGTCTGAATCCTCGGTTAAAAAACCGGCAGACGATTCTGAACCACTACCGTTGATGTCATCCTGAGCCGGGCGTTTTCTTGATTCTCTCCTTTGATCTCTGGTTTCTGCGTTGGGGGGTCTTTGATTGCTGCTTCTCTGTCGCCACTTACAAACGTTACCGGATGAATAATCCTGCTCATCTCGTATAAATTTAGATCTTTTGCGGCTCTCCAGTTGTTTCCGGTAATCTTGTGTTGATTTTTCCACCTCTTTAATTAATTTGTTATATTCGTCCAGAGATATATTGTGAATAAGTTGTTCTTTTTGTTCATTTATGATTTCTTTGTATTTGTTGATTTCTCTTTGTGCATATTCTACAGTCCATGTAATTAAATCATATGAGCATTTGTTGAGAATACTTTCGAATTTTTCACAATAATCTTTTCTGTCTGAAAAAAGTGTTGGGCAGGTAGACATCCTCAATCCTCTAGGTATCCTTTGGACTTTATGATATTCACTCAATGTGATGGCATGTAGTTCTAAAATCATTCTCCTCTTGCTGTTTTTTTCAAAGTTTCTGCTTGTTGCTTCCCCAGATGTAATTTGTAAAAAGTCTCTATTACCTGATACTGTAGCATATACTTGTTGAGCTGATTCCTCATCGTATGCAAATGTTTTAGGAACCACTTCAATTGTCTTTTCAGCATTTTTGTCAGCCATTTTGTTTGATTAATCCTCTGTAGATGCAAGTACTTTCAAGGCTTTAAAGTAGTATAAATGTAATGGTGAAAGACAGCACCTTTTTTCCATCTGGGGCACAGGAAAGGGTTAGCCAGACCCCAATATATATCCAAAAGAAGTAGTTTTCCAGCCTCCAGTTAGATTTTAAAAAGACCTTTATTCATTTCTTACAGGGTCCATCATATCAACAATGTTTCAAACCTATACCAGGTTCTTAATCATGTCTATTGAATAGTGTACAGGTGTGTCTTTTATACCTGTCCAACTTCTATCAGATTACACAATAGTGCCATCTTGTGGTTAAAATTTAAAATTGCATGTGATAAACAAATAATACTCAAGAAAGTTTTTTTTTAAATTCTTATGTTTAGAATTTATTTCTCTAAGTTCTTATGTATATTTATCACATGAAATGTTAAAACCAAACAAATATATATACAATTAAAACCTATACACATAAAATCTAACTGGAGGCTGGAAAACTACTTCTTTTGGATATATATTGGGGTCTGGCTAACCCTTTCCTGTGCCCCAGACGGAAAAAAGGTGCTGTCTTTCACCATTACATTTATACTACTTTAAAGCCTTGAAAGTACTTGCATCTACAGAGGATTAATCAAACAAAATGGCTGACAAAAATGCTGAAAAGTCAATTGAAGTGGTTCCTAAAACATTTGCATACGATGAGGAATCAGCTCAACAAGTATATGCTACAGTATCAGGTAATAGAGACTTTTTACAAATTACATCTGGGGAAGCAACAAGCAGAAACTTTGAAAAAAACAGCAAGAGGAGAATGATTTTAGAACTACATGCCATCACATTGAGTGAATATCATAAAGTCCAAAGGATACCTAGAGGATTGAGGATGTCTACCTGCCCAACACTTTTTTCAGACAGAAAAGATTATTGTGAAAAATTCGAAAGTATTCTCAACAAATGCTCATATGATTTAATTACATGGACTGTAGAATATGCACAAAGAGGAATCAACAAATACAAAGAAATCATAAATGAACAAAAAGAACAACTTATTCACAATATATCTCTGGACGAATATAACAAATTAATTAAAGAGGTGGAAAAATCAACACAAGATTACCGGAAACAACTGGAGAGCCGCAAAAGATCTAAATTTATACGAGATGAGCAGGATTATTCATCCGGTAACGTTTATAAGTGGCGACAGAGAAGCAGCAATCAAAGACCCCCCAACGCAGAAACCAGAGATCAAAGGAGAGAATCAAGAAAACGCCCGGCTCAGGATGACATCAACGGTAGTGGTTCAGAATCGTCTGCCGGTTTTTTAACCGAGGATTCAGACGTAGATCACACCGCGCCGGGCGCAAGCATCGGAGGAGGCGCATACCATTCGACGTCACAACCAGAGCGCCAGAGAGCCCGGCGGACGAGAGGACACCAGCGGGGGCAATACCGCTATTGAACAGCGGAGTGGAGCCACAAAACATATCGGAGGAAGCAGGCAACGTTAGATGGCAGGCAGAACATCCACGACAAAAAGAAAATGTTGGGAAAACGGAACTCGGAAACCCAAAGTACCTAACTCTAACCGCCAACAGGGAACAAACAAGACACAGTAAGAATACAACATATGAAAATGCAGCAAATATGGGTAAAGTAAATGTACCTAAACATACGGTGTATAGACATTTAAAAGATACAACTCACCAAAGAAATGATGGACAAAATAATGAAACGAATAATGTAATCAAAGACTCCAAATATCGTATAAGTTTAAACACTCACAATGGTAATAAGAGCACTAGCACAAAAAATATTTTGTTGAATGTTAATAATGAAGCAAGCATTGTAAATGAAAGCACTTTAGAAAGTAATGCTATAAAGAATATATGCACTTTAGAATTGGATAACACTTTGGTTAATAATGAAGCAAGTATTGTAAATGAAAGCACTTTAATAAGTAATGCTGCAGAGAACACAAGCACTTTAGAAATGGATAACACTTTAGTTAACTACATCGTTAATGACACTGGCACTTTAAACAAGAAAGGCACTGATAATTTGAAAAGCACTTTAACAAGGAACACTACTCATGATCAAGGCACTTACAAGTTGAATGAGACACACACTAGTTCAAATGTTAACACTATGGTTAATAACAATACTGAATTGCACCGCAATATAGAAGCTACAGAGGATGATTTGGTTCACAATATTTCTAATTATACCTTATCAGAAATAGAATATACAATCTTAAATAAAGGTTTATCATACTGCTTACCTAACATACATGATGAATTTATCATAGAACAAGACTTAGAGAGATTTTTCAGAAAATTGAAACTTAAGGTACATTTTTCTACACTTAAAAATATGACAGAAACACCTGTAGTAATTAAGATTGATGATACAAAAAAGGATATAAAATTCAATAATCCTAAAACATTTGGTATTAAAGGTAAGAGTAAGTTTAACCCACCCATACAACATAGTGTGGCTACATTTGCAAAATTAGTTCAAAAAGAAGTAAAAAACTTATTAAAAAGAAATAAAAAGAGAGAACTAGTGCAAATCGATAAGAAACAACAAGAAGCCATTAACAGGTTAAAAAACAACAATGAAATCACAATAAAGGAGGCAGATAAGGGCGGAGCAGTAGGGTTATTAAATAAAATTTATTATGTCAATGAGATACAAAGACAATTAAATGACACCACAGTATATGAAGCCTTAACTAGAGATCCCACAATCCAAATAGGGAAAGAAATAGAACACATCACCAAGGTAGCAGTCAAAAATGGTATTATCACAAATGAATTCAAAGAATGCTTAATTGAAAAAAAACCAGTAAGACCTGTGATATACATCTCACCTAAAATACATAAAGATAAATTTCAACCACCAGGACGCCCAATAGTGGCAGGGGTAAATTCTATTTTTTCAAAAATTGCAACCTTTTTGGATAAGGTATTACAGCCCTACTTATTAGATACATCATCTTATCTAAAAGATACAAATGATTTTCTCGCCAAACTAAAAAATATTGGACAGATTGGAGATAAATGCATTCTATACACACTAGATGTTACTAGCTTATATACATCAATCAAGCACACTAGTGGCATTGAGGCAGTAACTAACACATTGAAAGTAAATAACAAATACAATGAGGAAGAAATACAATTTCTAACAGATCTATTATCCATCATATTATATCAAAATTAATTTTATTTCAAGACACTTTTTTTCTGCAAAAGCAAGGCACTGCAATGGGCTCCAGTATCGCCCCAACATATGCCAACATTTTTATGTCCCATATAGAAGAGAAATTTGTATACTCACACCCATTATTCTTACAATATGGTGCAGCATGGTGGAGATTTGTGGATTAAATATTTGGCATATGGTGGGGTGACACTGGCAGCCTATTGCAATTTGTTCAACATCTTAACACATCTGTTACTGGTCTTAAATTCACACTCAACATGGAGGAAACAGGAGTAGCCTTTTTAGATACCTTTGTATATAAAGAACAAGGTTTCTTGAAAACCGATTTGTATTTGAAACCCACAGATAAAAACAAAGTACTACAATATGACAGTTTCCATTAAAAAAAAAAAACAATAGAAGCAATGCCACAAGGCCAATTTAAAAGAGTGAAAAGAATAGTGATGGATGAAAAGAAATGTGACAGAAGATTAATTGAAATGGCAGAAAAATTTAAAAGAAGAGGGTACCCAGAAGAATTAATTACAAAACAATTAAAGTACTTTAAAAATAAGGAAGATAACAGCATAAAAAATAAGACAAAAGAAAACAGAATGATATTTGTAACTCAATACAACTCTCTAGGATCAAGAATATCACACATTATAAAAAAGCACTGGCACATACTTAGAGACTGTAACCCCCAAGTTGAGGATTTTAAAAACATACCTATAGTGGCTTATAAAAAAACTAAGAATTTGAGAGATTTATTGGTAAGGGCAGATATAGGTAGCAAAACGAAAACTTCTCAAACAATAATAGGATCTGATAATAGAGGTTGTTATCCTTGCTTGCATTGTAGTCACTGCAGTTCGATAATAAAAAGGAAGAATTTCTTTCATCCCACTAAGGGAACTAAATATCCAATAAAGAAACATCTGACATGCAGAAGCACATACGCTATATATCTCATCAAATGTCCGTGTGCCAGGATTTATATAGGAGAAACAAGTAGGGAAGTAAGAACTAGAATCACTGAACACAAATCCAATATTAGAAACAATAATATAGAAGCTCCTGTTTCCTGTCACTTCCTCTCCATGTGTTATAACATCAGTCAACTTAGATTTCAAGTCATTGAACAAGTTGACAGACCCAGGAGGGGAGGTGACAGGGACCAATTGCTTAAAAGAAGGGAGATGTTTTGGATAAATAAATTAAACACAATGATACCTGAAGGTCTTAATAAAGAATTTGAATGGTCATTATTTTTCTAATTGAAAATTGTAGCATATATCTGTTGTAGCATATTTGATTCTGATGTTATCATGTGTATAGGTTTTAATTGTATATATATTTGTTTGGTTTTAACATTTCATGTGATAAATATACATAAGAACTTAGAGAAATAAATTCTAAACATAAGAATTTTAAAAAAAACTTTCTTGAGTATTATTTGTTTATCACATGCAATTTTAAATTTTAACCACAAGATGGCACTATCGTGTAATCTGATAGAAGTTGGACAGGTATAAAAGACACACCTGTACACTATTCAATAGACATGATTAAGAACCTGGTATAGGTTTGAAACGTTGTTGATATGATGGACCCTGTAAGAAATGAATAAAGGTCTTTTTAAAATCTAACTGGAGGCTGGAAAACTACTTCTTTTGGATAGGGGTTTGTCTGCAAGTTCCTTGAATGGACAAATCTCTGCTCTTTCAGTTTTATTTCACAGAAAGATTGCTAAATTTCCTGATATTCACTGTTTTGTACAGGCTTTAGTTCGTATTAAGCCCGTCATTAAATCAATTTCTCCTCCTTGGAGTCTTAATTTGGTTTTGAAGGCGTTACAGTCTCCTCCGTTTCAGCCTATGCATTCTTTGAACATTAAACTACTTTCTTGGAAAGTATTGTTCCTTTTGGCCATCTCTTCTGCTAGAAGAGTGTCTGAGCTATCTGCTCTTTCTTGTGAATCTCCTTTATTGATTTTTCATCAGGATAAGGCGGTTTTGCGGACTTCATTTAAATTTTTACCTAAGGTTGTGAATTCTAACAACATTAGTAGAGAGATTTTTGTTCCTTCTTTGTGTCCTAATCCTAAGAATCCTTTGGAAAGATCCTTACATTCTTTGGATGTGGTGAGAGCTTTGAAATATTATGTTGAAGCTACTAAAGATTTCAGAAAGACTTCTAATCTATTTGTTATATTTTCTGGTCCTAGCAATGGTCAGAAAGCCTCTTCTATTTCCTTGGCCTCTTGGTTAAAGCTTTTGATTCTTCAAGCTTATTTGGAGTTGGGTCAAGCCCCGCCTCAGAGAATTACAGCTCATTCTACTAGATCAGTCTCCACTTTGTGGGCTTTTAAGAATGAAGCTTCAGTTGATCAGATTTGCAAAGCGGCGACTTGGTCCTCTTTGCATACATTTACTAAATTCTACCGTTTTGATGTATTTGCTTCTTCTAAAGCAGTTTTTGGTAGAAAAGTTCTTTAGGCAGCTGTTTCAGTCTGATTCTTCTGCTGATGTTTTAAGTTTTTCTTTTCTTCATGAGAATAACTTATATTTTGGGTTGTGGATTATTTTTTCAGCATTTGGCTGTTGTTTATTTTTATCCCTCCCTCTCTAGTGACTCTTGCGTGGAGTTCCACATCTTTGGTATTTGATATCCCATACGTCACTAGCTCATGGACTCTTGACAATTACATGAAAGAAAAGATAATTTATGTAAGAACTTACCTGATAAATTCATTTCTTTCATATTGGCAAGAGTCCATGAGGTCCACCCTTTTTATTGTGGTTATGATTTTTTTGTATAAAGCACAATTATTTCACATTTCTTTGTTGATGCTTTTTACTCCTTTCTTTATCACCCCACTACTTGACTATTCGTTAAACTGAATTGTGGGTGTGGTGCGGGGTGTATTTTTAGGCATTTTGAGGTTTGGGAAACTTTGCCCCTCCTGGTAGGATTGTATATCCCATATGTCACTAGCTCATGGACTCTTGCCAATATGAAAGAAATTAATTTATCAGGTAAGTTCTTACATAAATTATGTTTTTATGCTGCTTATCGCTGAGTTATGTAAGTTGTTCGGTAATGTTCCTAAATTTATATTATTAAATTACTATTTAAGGTCAGTATTATTACACTTGTGAAAGTTTTATATGTGGTTGTCATGTACAATATAGTGAATTATCTGCCATTATTGCATCTACCAGTAAGAGAATGTGGCAGTCCCGTTCTAGTTTGTGTGGGAAGGTAACATCTTCTTGTTAAACTTCATTTTCATATTTTTCAATTCACTTCCTTATCTAACAGAATCTCAGAGCATCATAACTTGTCTGAGGAAGGGGTGAGTGCCCTTAAACATCACTATTGAAAACATTTTCTCAACTGTAAATCCAGAAAATGCAGGTTTTTTTTGTATGTGCTTTATATGTGTGTATATACATACATACATATATACAGTATATATATAGATCCTTCAAATTTTGAGGTGGAATCTCTCTCCTCTTCAGGTCACTCCACAGGTTTCCTATGAAATCTCTCTCCTCTCTTTCTCTCCTCTTCAGTTCACTCCACAGGTTTCCTATGGGGTTCAAGTAAGGGGACTGGGATGGATAATTGTCCTGCTGGAAGATCCAACCACAGCCCATTTTAAGATTTCTGGCAGAGGCAGACAGGTGTTCATTTAATATCTGTTGACATTGGCTAAAGTCCACAATTTCATGTATCCTTACAAAATTTCAATGTTCTCGGGCAGAAAAACAGCCCCCAAACATTAAAGAGCTTTTCTCCAACATAGGTGTGTCCGGTCCACGGCGTCATCCTTACTTGTGGGATATTCTCTTCCCCAACAGGAAATGGCAAAGAGCCCAGCAAAGCTGGTCACATGATCCCTCCTAGGCTCCGCCTACCCCAGTCATTCTCTTTGCCGTTGTACAGGCAACATCTCCACGGAGATGGCTTAGAGTTTTTTAGTGTTTAACTGTAGTTTTTATTATTCAATCAAGAGTTTGTTATTTTAAAATAGTGCTGGTATGTACTATTTACTCTGAAACAGAAAAGAGATGAAGATTTCTGTTTGTATGAGGAAAATGAT
This sequence comes from Bombina bombina, assembly GCF_027579735.1. Taxonomy (NCBI): domain Eukaryota; kingdom Metazoa; phylum Chordata; class Amphibia; order Anura; family Bombinatoridae; genus Bombina; species Bombina bombina. The sequence continues at coordinate 714,331,207 of NC_069502.1, forward strand.
TTTAGCAACCGTTACTAAAATCCATGGCTGTTCCACACAGGACTGTTGAGAGGAATTAACTTCAGTTGGGGGAACAGTGAGCAGTCTTTTGCTGCTTGAGGTATGACACATTCTAACAAGACGATGTAATGCTGGAAGCTGTCATTTTCCCTATGGGATCCGGTAAGCCATTTTTATTCAGACAGTAAATAAGGGCTTCACAAGGGCTTATTAAGACTGTAGACATTTTCTGGGCTAAATCGATTCATATATTACACATATTTAGCCTTGAGGAATCATTTAATCTGGGTATTTTTGTTAAATAATATCGGCAGGCACTGTTTTAGACACCTTATTCTCTAGGGGCTTTCCCTAATCATAGGCAGAGCCTCATTTTCGCGCCGGTATTGCGCACTTGTTTTTGAGAAGCATGACATGCAGTCGCATGTGTGAGGAGCTCTGATACATAGAAAAGACTTTCTGAAGGCGTCATTTGGTATCGTATTCCCCTTTGGGCTTGGTTGGGTCTCAGCAAAGCAGATACCAGGGACTGTAAAGGGGTTAAAGTTAAAAACGGCTCCGGTTCCGTTATTTTAAGGGTTAAAGCTTCCAAATTTGGTGTGCAATACTTTTAAGGCTTTAAGACACTGTGGTGAAATTTTGGTGAATTTTGAACAATTCCTTCATACTTTTTCGCAATTGCAGTAATAAAGTGTGTTCAGTTTAAAATTTAAAGTGACAGTAACGGTTTTATTTTAAAACGTTTTTTGTACTTTGTTATCAAGTTTATGCCTGTTTAACATGTCTGAACTACCAGATAGACTGTGTTCTGAATGTGGGGAAGCCAAGGTTCCTTCTCATTTATATAAATGTGATTTATGTGACACTGAAAATGATGCCCAAGATGATTCCTCAAGTGAGGGGAGTAAGCATGGTACTGCATCATTCCCTCCTTCGTCTACACGAGTCTTGCCCACTCAGGAGGCCCCTAGTACATCTAGCGCGCCAATACTCCTTACTATGCAACAATTAACGGCTGTAATGGATAATTCTATCAAAAACATTTTAGCCAAAATGCCCACTTATCAGCGTAAGCGCGACTGCTCTGTTTTAGATACTGAAGAGCATGAGGACGCTGATGATAATGGTTCTGAAATGCCCCTACACCAGTCTGAGGGGGCCAGGGAGGTTTTGTCTGAGGGAGAAATTTCAGATTCAGGGAAAAATTCTCAACAAGCTGAACCCGATGTGATTACATTTAAATTTAAGTTGGAACATCTCCGCGCTCTGCTTAAGGAGGTATTATCCACTCTGGATGATTGTGAGAATTTGAACATCCCAGAGAAACTATGTAAAATGGACAAGTTCCTAGAGGTCCCGGGGCTCCCAGAAGCTTTTCCTATACCCAAGCGGGTGGCGGACATTGTAAATAAAGAATGGGAAAGGCCCGGTATACCTTTCGTCCCTCCCCCCATATTTAAAAAATTGTTTCCTATGGTCGACCCTAGAAAGGACTTATGGCAGACTGTCCCCAAGGTCGAGGGAGCGGTTTCTACTTTAAACAAACGCACCACTATACCCATAGAAGATAGTTGTGCTTTCAAAGATCCTATGGATAAAAAATTAGAAGGTTTGCTTAAAAAGATGTTTGTTCAGCAAGGTTACCTTCTACAACCAATTTCATGCATTGTCCCTGTCACTACAGCCGCGTGTTTCTGGTTCGATGAGCTAGTAAAGGCGATCGATAGTGATTCTCCTCCTTATGAGGAGATTATGGACAGAATCCGTGCTCTCAAATTGGCTAATTCTTTCACCCTAGACGCCACTTTGCAATTGGCTAGGTTAGCGGCGAAGAATTCTGGGTTTGCTATTGTGGCGCGTAGAGCGCTTTGGTTGAAATCTTGGTCAGCGGATGCGTCTTCCAAGAACAAACTCCTTAACATTCCTTTCAAGGGGAAAACGCTGTTTGGCCCTGACTTGAAAGAGATTATCTCTGATATCACTGGGGGTAAGGGCCACGCCCTTCCTCAGGATAGGTCTTTCAAGGCCAAAAATAAACCTAATTTTCGTCCCTTTCGTAGAAACGGACCAGCCCCAAGTGCTACGTCCTCTAAGCAAGAGGGTAATACTTCTCAAGCCAAGCCAGCCTGGAGACCAATGCAAGGCTGGAACAAGGGAAAGCAGGCCAAGAAACCTGCCACTGCTACCAAGACAGCATGAAATGTTGGCCCCCGATCCGGGACCGGATCTGGTGGGGGGCAGACTCTCTCTCTTCGCTCAGGCTTGGGCAAGAGATGTTCTGGATCCTTGGGCACTAGAAATAGTCTCCCAAGGTTATCTTCTGGAATTCAAGGGGCTTCCCCCAAGGGGGAGGTTCCACAGGTCTCAATTGTCTTCAGACCACATAAAGAGACAGGCATTCTTACATTGTGTAGAAGACCTGTTAAAAATGGGAGTGATTCATCCTGTTCCATTAGGAGAACAAGGGATGGGGTTCTACTCCAATCTGTTCATAGTTCCCAAAAAAGAGGGAACGTTCAGACCAATCTTAGATCTCAAGATCTTAAACAAGTTTCTCAAGGTTCCATCGTTCAAAATGGAAACCATTCGAACAATTCTTCCTTCCATCCAGGAAGGTCAATTCATGACCACGGTGGATTTAAAGGATGCGTATCTACATATTCCTATCCACAAGGAACATCATCGGTTCCTAAGGTTCGCATTCCTGGACAAGCATTACCAGTTCGTGGCGCTTCCTTTCGGATTAGCCACTGCTCCAAGGATTTTCACAAAGGTACTAGGGTCCCTTCTAGCGGTGCTAAGACCAAGGGGCATTGCAGTAGTACCTTACTTGGACGACATTCTGATTCAAGCGTCGTCCCTTCCTCAAGCAAAGGCTCACACGGACATAGTCCTGGCCTTTCTCAGATCTCACGGATGGAAAGTGAACGTGGAAAAGAGTTCTCTATCTCCGTCGACAAGGGTTCCCTTCTTGGGAACAATAATAGACTCCTTAGAAATGAGGATTTTTCTGACAGAGGCCAGAAAAACAAAACTTCTAAACTCTTGTCAAACACTTCATTCCGTTCCTCTTCCTTCCATAGCGCAGTGCATGGAAGTAATAGGTTTGATGGTAGCGGCAATGGACATAGTTCCTTTTGCGCGCATTCATCTAAGACCATTACAACTGTGCATGCTCAGTCAGTGGAATGGGGACTATACAGACTTGTCTCCGAAGATACAAGTAAATCAGAGGACCAGAGACTCACTCTGTTGGTGGCTGTCCCTGGACAACCTGTCACAAGGGATGACCTTCCGCAGACCAGAGTGGGTCATTGTCACGACCGACGCCAGTCTGATGGGCTGGGGCGCGGTCTGGGGATCCCTGAAAGCTCAGGGTCTTTGGTCTCGGGAAGAATCTCTTCTACCGATAAATATTCTGGAACTGAGAGCGATATTCAATGCTCTCAAGGCTTGGCCTCAGCTAGCAAAGGCCAAGTTCATACGGTTTCAATCAGACAACATGACGACTGTTGCGTACATCAACCATCAGGGGGGAACAAGGAGTTCCCTGGCGATGGAAGAAGTGACCAAAATCATTCAATGGGCGGAGACTCACTCCTGCCACCTGTCTGCAATCCACATCCCAGGAGTGGAAAATTGGGAAGCGGATTTTCTGAGTCGTCAGACATTACATCCGGGGGAGTGGGAACTCCATCCGGAAATCTTTGCCCAAATTACTCAACTGTGGGGCATTCCAGACATGGATCTGATGGCCTCTCGTCAGAACTTCAAGGTTCCTTGCTACGGGTCCAGATCCAGGGATCCCAAGGCGACTCTAGTAGATGCACTAGTAGCACCTTGGACCTTCAAACTAGCTTATGTATTCCCGCCGTTTCCTCTCATCCCCAGGCTGGTAGCCAGGATCAATCAGGAGAGGGCGTCGGTGATCTTGATAGCTCCTGCGTGGCCACGCAGGACTTGGTATGCAGATCTGGTGAATATGTCATCGGCTCCACCATGGAAGCTACCTTTGAGACGAGACCTTCTTGTTCAAGGTCCGTTCGAACATCCGAATCTGGTCTCACTCCAGCTGACTGCTTGGAGATTGAACGCTTGATCTTATCAAAACGAGGGTTCTCAGGTTCTGTTATTGATACTCTTGTTCAGGCCAGAAAGCCTGTAACTAGAAAAATTTACCACAAAATATGGAAAAAATATATCTGTTGGTGTGAATCTAAAGGATTCCCTTGGGACAAGGTAAAGATTCCTAAGATTCTATCCTTTCTTCAAGAAGGATTGGAGAAAGGATTATCTGCAAGTTCCTTGAAGGGACAGATTTCTGCCTTGTCTGTGTTACTTCACAAAAAACTGGCAGCTGTGCCAGATGTTCAAGCCTTTGTTCAGGCTCTGGTTAGAATCAAGACTGTTTACAAACCTTTGACTCCTCCTTGGAGTCTCAACTTAGTTCTTTCAGTTCTTCAGGGGGTTCCGTTTGAACCCTTACATTCCGTTGATATTAAGTTATTATCTTGGAAAGTTTTGTTTTTGGTTGCAATTTCTTCTGCTAGAAGAGTTTCAGAATTATCTGCTCTGCAGTGTTCTCCTCCTTATCTGGTGTTCCATGCAGATAAGGTGGTTTTACGTACTAAACCTGGTTTTCTTCCAAAAGTTGTTTCTAACAAAAACATTAACCAGGAGATAGTCGTGCCTTCTTTGTGTCCGAAACCAGTTTCGAAGAAGGAACGTTTGTTGCACAATTTGGATGTTGTCCGCGCTCTAAAATTCTATTTAGATGCTACAAAGGATTTTAGACAAACATCTTCCTTGTTTGTTGTTTATTCTGGTAAAAGGAGAGGTCAAAAAGCAACTTCTACCTCTCTCTCTTTTTGGATTAAAAGCATCATCAGATTGGCTTACGAGACTGCCGGACGGCAGCCTCCTGAAAGAATCACAGCTCATTCCACTAGGGCTGTGGCTTCCACATGGGCCTTCAAGAACGAGGCTTCTGTTGATCAGATATGTAGGGCAGCGACTTGGTCTCCACTGCACACTTTTACCAAATTTTACAAGTTTGATACGTTTGCTTCTTCTGAGGCTATTTTTGGGAGAAAGGTTTTGCAAGCCGTGGTGCCTTCCATTTAGGTGACCTGATTTGCTCCCTCCCTTCATCCGTGTCCTAAAGCTTTGGTATTGGTTCCCACAAGTAAGGATGACGCCGTGGACCGGACACACCTATGTTGGAGAAAACAGAATTTATGTTTACCTGATAAATTACTTTCTCCAACGGTGTGTCCGGTCCACGGCCCGCCCTGGTTTTTTAATCAGGTCTGATAATTTATTTTCTTTAACTACAGTCACCACGGTATCATATGGTTTCTCCTATGCAAATATTCCTCCTTAACGTCGGTCGAATGACTGGGGTAGGCGGAGCCTAGGAGGGATCATGTGACCAGCTTTGCTGGGCTCTTTGCCATTTCCTGTTGGGGAAGAGAATATCCCACAAGTAAGGATGACGCCGTGGACCGGACACACCGTTGGAGAAAGTAATTTATCAGGTAAACATAAATTCTGTTTTCCATATGGCTACCTCTCTGTATGCACCAAACCCACCTCTGGTGTTGCTAAAAACCTCTGTTTTGGTTTTATCTGACCATTGAACCCGATCCCATTTGAAGTTCCAGTAGTGTCTTGCAAACTGAAGACACTTGAGTTTGTTTTTGGATGATAGTAGAGGATTTTTCTTTAAATCCTTCCAAACTATTTGTGGTGATGTAGGTGACCGGATTGTTGTTTTGGAGACTTTCTGACCGCAAGATGCAACTAACTTCAGCAATTCTCCACCTGTGATCCTTGGAGATATTTTGGCCACTGGAACCACTCTCTTCACAGTGCATTGAGACAATGTAGACACCATCCTCTTCCAGCTTGATTCATAACATTTCCAGTTGACTGGAACTTCTTAATTATTGCCCTGATGATGGAATGAGCATTTTCAATGTTTTTGCTATTTTTTTATAGCCACTTCCCATTTTGTTAAGCTCAACAACCTTTTGCCACACGTCACAGCTATATCCCTTGGTCTTACCCATTGTGATGAATTATTAAGGGAATTTGGCCTATGTGTTACCTATTTATACCTTTGTGCAGGGCCGCCATCAGGGGGTGACAGGGGTGACTCCTGTCAGGGGCCCAATGGGCCAGGGTGGCCCCATGAGGCAAGAACTAAAAAAAAAAAAAAATTTGGCAGCCAGCAGTGGGTACTACAGCAGAGTGCTAATTGAGCATAGGAAATGTTATTACAAGGAATAAAGCATTAACATTTGAGAAGATTTCTGAGTGTGCACTAAACCACTATGCACAGTGTGAGACAGACTTGGCACTTAGTACAGTGTGTGCCTGAGTCAGACGGCAGATAACTTTCATTTGCAGAGGAGGTAGGACTTACTTAGCAAATGTTTTTTATTTCTTTGTGCAAATTCGGATTGTAACTTCAGGGTGGTAGTAGTTGTATGGTGGGGCCAGGGTTCCATAAAAACACATTTTTTAGCAGCAGTGTATTTATGATTATTTGACAATGCTGTAGAAATTCTATATTTAAAACCATGCAGAAATTTTTCCTCCTCAATACACAAATGGAAGGTGCCCTTTTGGCAGATATGCATTTTATATATATATATATATATATATATATATATATATATCATTCCAGTTTACTGCCCCTTTATGCAAGGACTTTCCAGATGCAAGGAGGCATTTTATCTAAGATTTTTACATCTGCATAAAATGTTATACTCTCAGACTAAGATTTCTCAGTGTTTGAAATGAAACAGGTTAACTTAAAACTGGATAAAGGATATCTTTAATCCAGATAAAGAAGTAAAAGACATTTCAGAGGTTTTTTTACAAATGGAAAAGGCATTGCTAAAAGAATACCAAACATGGTGGGACAAAAGGTCCCTTGAGAAATATGTTGATTTAAATATGATACCACAAGGCCTTAGGCTTAAGAAAAGGCCAACATTTCTCATGGTAGATGATGCCTTTCTAAGAGAATGGAACGATATCCTTACAAAGTGCTCAATTAGGCTCATGCACTTGATCATAAGACATAAAGAACAGAAGCTAATTGAGGCCAGACAACTAATACAGCACATACAAAAGACCTTAACCAGTTTGTGGACCATAGCCACTATGAAAAACTTGACAATTTGCTAAGACAGACTGTAGACAATATGAAGAAGGACATAGATAAACTCAAGTTTCGCAAATTCACTAGAGACTCAGAGGATTATACCCTTAATAGGGTTTATCAAAACAATTTACAATCAAGTAAAAGGAATAGACGACAACGCAGACAGAGGAAAGGGGGTGACCCAGAATTTAAGGATACAAACAGCCAACAACAACAGTCAACAAAAAAACAAGTGACTTTCTCTGACACTGACCCTGAGTCTAATGATGAAGTGGAGTTACAGGACTTTGTGGATTTTATGACCAGTGGACCCTTTTCTGATGAGGGAGAACAGATTAATGACTCTGATACAGGGGCTTTGTTAGCCTCACACCCCGGCACATTACCCTTTCCCTTACCTGTCAATACTAATGGTGGTATACTTAAATCAAAAAGTAAACAACACATAGAAATAGATATGTGAGAGCGCTAGAAAGTGAGAAGCAGCCTAAACAAGGCGTACACATAGAACAGTCACAGGTTTTTCACGAGGTAGGAGCAGGACAGGGAGGAGGGGGAAGGGGGAGAGGCGGGTTGCCCAGATCACAAATAGCCCAGGGGGAACCGCAGTCCCTAGAACAGAGAGAAAGATATGCTCTTAGAAGAGGCAGACAGAACAGATACAAAGTCTAAAAATAATTAATTTATCCACAATAACACTGAATGATTCAGAACTGGATGTTCTCAAGCTTGGGTTAAATTTTGTCCCCTCTACAGATTTTAATGTGTTTGAAACACTTCTTGATGTCAATAAGCTTATTCGTAACTTAACATTAAAAAAGTTTTTCAGGGGGGGAGGGGGGGGGGGGGGAGTCCGGAGCCCATGAGAGTAGTCGCATAATCTTGTTGCTCTGATCCTAATTATTCAATATACACCTATATCTACCGTTTTTAATAGAGTTTGATCCTGGAAAATTTGCTTAACACTCCCTGGACTCTTATCTAACAGTTGGCGTAAGCCAAACCTCTCCTTGGATGTTACTTTCTTTGCATTAGGATCGGGGCTTTCTTTTGAATCTATATGAGTGGCGGCCATCTTTCCACCCTCGTGGCTGAGGATTTTTACAATTCTACCCGGACTACCAAGCTATACTGAGGACTTTTACCATCATCTAGACCCCTCGGCGGGTTCTCTTTGTAGACCTGTCGTTAAGGAGCAGTGCTACCTCATAAGTCACTGCGATAAAAGCATTGCAACTAATACGCAAGCTACCTTCAATTATCTTCATAGCCTGTGGAGATGGAAGATTATATTCTACAAGGGATCCGGGAGCTGCTGGCTTCTCACCATGCTGCATTAGGAGAATCTTTGCAAGCTGCATTTGGCTTTTCTAGCCCTTAAGATGCATTCGTTTCCTTACCTGCCTATGCCAGCGGTACTGCCCATGTGAGATTGCCACAGCAACCGCCTGATGTTCTGCCCATAAAGAGTGAATTGGTCACAGAGGGTGAGTTTCTAGATGTGGGGGCTGCACCTCTGGAGCATACGGAGCCTCTAGGATTATTGATACAACCAGAGGAAATCATGCCTCACCGTACTTCAATCGGCCTCAGATTGAATACCACCAAGTTAAACCTTTGCCTCCTACCTATGGACAGCAGAAGGGTTATGGGGTTTCTGCGCCAGCCTACACATCGTTTTTTCCCGTGCATGCCTTCACTGCTGCCGATGCCGAATTTCACAATCTTTATATCAGGCCACCTGATCTCAGTGTGACCGTGATGAGCCTTGACCTATTTGGTCTGCTGCAACACAGAACGCACGGCACCTCCTGGGTTTTCTCCTACATAGAGATGTCTCTCCTACTCTCTCTGCCGCAAACACTTAGAGGACTCTTCCGAAGAACCGGAGTGGGGTAAGACTACATAATACACTATCTTGGGAGTTCTCCCCAAACATCATCCCCCTCATTTAAAGACTAAGGGGACTCTGAACATACCGGCTTCTGACTGTTCTAATAAACCGCAATATGGTGGCACAGAGATTTACCACTGTTGATTTTTCATTATATTAGCCACAGTTCCTAATACCACTCAGCATGTGTTAATGTAGGTGGCCTGCTTGAAAATTGGTTCAGCATATTTTTTGTATGATGATATCGGGCTGTACATAGGCTCTACAAATGGGTGAGAGAACTTGAGCAGAGGGCACTTATTTTCTTTCAAAGCCTACGGAGTACCTTGGCATAGCTATCTGGGATGCAGTGGACCAGGATCAGGTGGCTCTTTATAGACTATTACTGAACTCGTTCTTATTCCATAACCGTTGCTGAAAGCTCATATATAACTCTGTTTCAATGTTTAATAATGTTTGCGGTACTAATTATAAATTAATATATTCCCTACTGTACCCCCATGCACTATAATCAACTTGTGTGTTTATAATAATCCTGTAAGCCTACCCCTCAACCCTTCGCACGTCCTCTTCTTTATTCTGTGCTGTCTGCGGCCGAGATAGCACAGTTAGATCATTCAATCCTGGAAGGTATTGTGTGGGTTTATGGCTTCTTTATTGTTCCGTTTTTGTGCACACGTACAGGTAAATTTATTTTTATGGAATGTCAGAACACAAACTGGGGACCCCTCTTTAGCCTTAACTTCTAGCTTATATCAGTTTTCCTTAGTTGAGATTAGGCATTAGGCTACTTTGAGATATATGTTTCTCCCATGTCATTAGCCCCCACAGGGAAACTTTTAAATATCCCTACCTATACCGATTTTAACAAATATGGTTGGGCCCTCCCCTTTTAGTCTGACCTTACATTTAGGAATTGTCTTATATTGGCTTCTACCCATATCTTAAGCTCCCCATAGGCTATATTTTGTCCATTATGTATCTCGGTAGCTTGCCATCATATAGCTATTATTACTATTTCTCTTGAATTATCGTATTTACTCTAGTTGTTCAATATTCTGTTAAAGAAAAAATGAGGCTTGTTAGGTGAGATCCATGAGTGGTCTCCTATATTTCAACGAGCCTTCTGCATATTTTATGTTTTATATGGGGTCCAAAAGTGGCCCCTTGTGTTTATTGTAAGGCTCAAATATTGTATGGCATGTATATTCTATGTTATATTTTGACATTGTATTGCAATTTTTACTTATGTTGGACTTAATAAGGCTTGTATGGCTTTTTTCAAACCTCAATAAAAAAAAGAAAAAAAGAAAAAGTTTTTCACCACAGAGAATATACAGCAGGATGACACATGTACATATGATTATGCAGATAGAATGGTAATAAATTATCATTTTCAGGTTAATGATGCAGTTGATTTTTTATCACTATACCAATTAGAACGAGACAGTAACCAATCTGGGAATGTTAAGAGTTCACATATAGGCTTTAGGCCTAAGTCAGTATTCTACCCCACACAGAGTAGAGGTAAAATTCTTGAACAATTTCATAGAAGGGTAGAGGAGGATTTAGTGAAACTAAAAGCACAATGTAAAAACTCTAGGGAAAATCTTACGGTTAAACAAAAAAATGGTCTCAAACAGTTTAAAGAAAGAGAGGATATAGTGATCAAAAACTCGGATAAAGGTGGTTCCATAGTAGTAATGGATAGATCATCCTATATCCGAGAAGCACTTAGACAGCTTGAGGATCAGGAAGTATATACTGTCCTACCGAGAAACCCTGTATTCATTTACCAGAAGGAATTAAGGGATCTTCTAGACGATGGGTTGGAGCTGGGAGTAATAGATTCGGTTACTTTTGAGTATTTAATGGTGGAGGAACCGGTCACTCCGATCTTCCACCATTTGCCGAAAGTGCACAAATCTATAGAGGATGTCAAAGGACGCCCGATAGTGTCCGGCATAGGCTCCTTGTTTGAGAACCTGTCAAATTGGATTGAGACACTGCTCCAACCCATTGTCTGGAGGTTACCTTCCTTTCTTCAAGATACCAAACACCTGCTAAACCTGACTGATGGCTTAACTTGGGAGAAAAACTATAGTTGGCTTACCATAGATGTGGTAGGCCTCTATTCGGCCATACCACATAGAGAAGGGCTGGAGGCAGTTAAGTTTATGTTGGATGGTTTTAGTGACTATGATTCCAATCTAAAGACCTATATATTGCAGGTGTTACTCTTCTTAGTAACGCATAATTATTTTGAGTTTAATGGAGTGTTTTATCTGCAGAGACGTGGGACAGTCATGGGGGCAAAATTTGCCCCGGCATTTGCCAACATTTACATGGGTTGGTGGGAGCTGTCCCACGTCTATGCAGATACTAACCCATATAGAGACTCAGTTGTAGCATACAAGCGCTACATTGACGATCTGTTATTAGTCTGGTCAGACTCCGAAGAAGAGGGTCAACAATTTGTTGAACATCTCAATAATAATAGGGCAGGTCTTCAGTTTACACACGTTTTCAACAGGAATAAAGTGTCCTACTTGGATGTGGAACTAGAAGGAGATAGGGAGGACAAATTGGTTAATTCGACACTGTATGTGAATCCTATTTCCGCTAATGCTCTGCTCCACGCTAGGAGCTGTCATCCACGCCATATGAATTACGGCGTGGCTAAGGGCCAGTTCATTCGGCTAAAGCGTAACTGCTCTAGAGAAGAACACTTCCAGGCGGAGAGCAGGGCATTGTGGAAAAGGCTGAAGGCAAGGGGTTACCTAGATGGGCCTATTCGAAAAGCTTTTTTTGAGGTTCAGAGCATCCCCAGAGCAGATTTACTCAAGCCAAAAGAATCCACTAAGACTAGAGGGAATGGTGAAATATCCTTTGTCACCACTTACTCTAATCAATACAGGGAAGTTTGTGAGATTATTAGGAGGAATCTGCCAATTTTGAAGGCTGATGATGAACTCAAAAATGTGGTAGATAAAGGTTGCCACTTTGTTTCCAAGAGAAATGTGACCATTGGAAACCTTGTATCACCCAGTGGTCTAAGAAAACCCATAAAAAAAGAGTAGTTGGTTGAGTTGTAAGGGCCATTACAAGTGTGGCTTGCATAGTTGTATAGCTTGCAGTCACACGACAAGTAGTAAGGTGTTTCAGTCTAACCACACACAACAAGTTTTCGATTGCAATTATTGTACTAACTGTAGATCAGAGTTTGCAGTCTATGTTATAACATGTACCTCTTGCGAAAAGCAATACGTAGGGTGTACGACACATGAGGCTCAAGATCGTATACATGAACACCTTAATGACATTGAGAGAGGGAGGACAGTGACAGGTGCGTCTAAGCACTTCATTTATGAGAATGACATTCACTTGGATGATCATAGATTTGATTAAGAATAAACCTAGGGGAGGAAGTAGGATTATGGAGTTATATAAAAAGGAGGCCTTTTGGATTTTCAAATTATATACATGCAGTCCGAATGGCATGAACATTGAGGGCGATTTGATTAATTTTTGGCATTAATTTGTCCCCCTATCAGTAGAAACAACCCAATATATCCACTCTCCCTGATTTTACATAGTATTAATCAAACCAGATCTAATATCATAATTCAATAAGTACAATTGTCTGTTCAGATTTGGTCAAATTAATATTAATGAATTTCACTCAGGAAGTTCTAATTAAGATTGTGTTCTTTTAAGGTTGTATGATGATGCTATGGTGTTAATGTGTTCACCTATATACATGTACATATATATGAAAGCAGTCTCTAGCTAGTTTAAAATTGCAACATGAGACTAGATATGTGACAATACAGAGTGTAAACATACATATAGATACGTTTGCATCATGTACAACAGTTATATTAAATAACTATTAACTATATACCACAACTTTAATTCCAGTGTTGTAGGTATTATTGTCCCTAGTTCTATTTTTTGCACCTTAACTTCGTACAGTGGCTAGTGACAATTAGACACAAGCAAGAATCAATCGTGTGTATTTTGGTAACTGAGTTGATTGTAGTCATTATTTATAACTTAATAGAGTAAAATGAGCACATCTTAAATAACTAACAGTTTGTTACTATTCTGCTTTATCTAGCACTCAGGGTAGCTGATCAATTAATTATTACTGAAGCGCAGACAGCTAATCAAGATTAAAGTAGTGGTATAAAGCCACCTAGTTCTCTTTGACTAATGTTCTATGATTAAGGCCAGTCAAGGCCGAAACATGTCAGACTAAGTCTACCCTTGTCTGTGCTATTGTTTTTATGCCTGTTGCCATGTTTTAATTTGAAGATTAAAGATCCAGTTTTTTACCATATCCGGTTTCTTCTTTGGTCTGATAACTTAAAACTGTTCAGATCTAATGGTATGAGTACCACAGCTTATGGTTCCACCAATACCATATAGAGTACAGCATTTTCAAAATCCATAAGTACAGCTGACAGATGGGAACATTTGTACACTATATTTGAAGTGGTGCTCTTGGTTGGGGAAAATGGGGAAAAAACAAACAAACATATGTCAACCTTTTAAAAGTACTTTTCTTCATCTAGAATTATTTTTGTTTTCACATTTACAAATATTATTCTTTAAAAAGTGATCTCTTAATTTCTGCAATCAGCATGAAGGGTCTGCCCCCAATCTGTGAATGGATCTTGTGGGGGGCAGACTCTCTTTCTTTGCTCAAGCTTGGGTTCGAGATGTTCAGGATCCCTGGGTGGTAGATATCGAGTCCCAGGTTTAAAAACTGGGGTTCAAGAATTTTCCTCCCAGTGGCAGGTTTCTTCTCTCCAGGTTATCTGTAAACCAGATAAAAGGAGAGGTGTTCTTACGTTGTGTTGAGAATCTTTCCAACATGGGAGTGATAGTTCCTGTTCCGGTTCAGGAATAGGGTCTGGGTTTTTATTCCAATCTCTTCGTCGTTCTCAAAAAGGAGGGAACTTTCAGACCTATTTTAGATCTCAAGAGTGTAAACAAGTTTCTCAGGGTTCCGTCTTTCAAGATGGAAACTATTCGTTCCATTCTTCCTTTTTTTCAGGAAGGTCAGTTCATGACCACAGTGGATCTAAAGGATGCGTATCTGCATATTCCCATTCACAGGGATCATCACAGGTTCCTAAGATTTGCATTTCTAGACAAACATTTTCATTTTGTAGCTCTTCCTTTTGGTCTGGCAACAGCTCCCAGAGTTTTTTCAAAGGTCCTGGAAGCATTGTTGGCGGTGCTTCGATTGAAGGGTGTTGCAGTGGCTCCTTATCTGGACAACATTCCAGTTTTGAATAGAAGCATTTTTGCAATATACATATATTAGCAAAAATTCTTCTAATTAAAGCTATAGCTGTTTCAAATGTGCATTTAAGTATGCACCATGCGCCATGCACTAGCATTTTAAACACAACACTTGCTCAGAGAGCCTTAGGTGCTTGTACCATCTGGTAATGACTTAATTTAATTGCTGAAATGATACAGGCCAAACTGGCACTCTGAGCAGCTGCAGTATTTAAACTGCTGGTGTGCTGAGAATATTAGCACACCACATGCACGTGCAGCAAAAATGCTAACACTAAAACAGTGATAACTTTTACTAGAAGCATTTTTGCCAATACATGTACTAGGGGTGCCTAAAATAATCGATTCTGCGATGCATCGCGATGCAGCCTGTTAACGATGCTGCATCGATGCAGTGCAGATCAGAATCGATTCAGGGGTGACATCATCGCGCAACGTCACGTGACCCCGCCTCTCTCACATAGCAGACGAGCCGACAGCATTTGTGTCAGGATTAATCTGGTTACAGCCCCCAGCTACACCACATCAGGACTTCCTGTGCACACTGCGCAGATATCTTACCCAGAGAGCATTACCAATAGACCTCCTCTCACATGTTCCGGTCAGGAATTTTTATGACACCTATCCTAAAGAGCCGACAGCAGCCTCATGTAAACAGTGAATCTTTTCTTGTATTATAGATTCACTGTTTACTGTTGCGGTCTCTGCTGCATGTTTCCTCTCAGTCAGATCCCTAGCCCAAACGAGCATTTGAGGGTTGCTGTAAAACTTTTGACTTGCTGTATCTAATAGCAACCCTCAAATGCTCGTTTGGGCTAGGGATCTGACTGAGAGGAAACATGCAGCAGAGACCGCAACAGTAAACAGTGAATCTATAATACAAGAAAAGATTCACTGTTTACATGAGGCTGCTGTCGGCTCTTTAGGATAGGTGTCATAAAAATTCCTGACCGGAACATGTGAGAGGAGGTCTATTGGTAATGCTCTCTGGGTCAGATTTCAGATGTCTGCATGTACTCTGTGAGAATGTTTGAGTGAGTACACTGCTGCTGGTTATATTTTCCTTTGTAAAATAAATCTACACATACATATCTGTGCATATTGTAGCATTATGTTTATAAGTGCTCTTCCATCTTACACAGTTGTTTAAAAGATTATTATATATACACACACACACACTATATATATATATATATATATATATATACATAGTGTGTGTATGTATAGATCTCTCTCTCTCTCTCTCTCTCTCTCTCTCTCTATATATATATATATATATATATATATATATACACACACACACTATATATATATATATATATATATATATATAAATGTGTGTATGTGTATATATATATATATATATATATATATATATATAAGTGTGTGTGTATGTGTATATATATATATATATATATATATATAAGTGTGTGTATATATATATATATATATATATATATATATATATATATATATATATAAAATATGGAATAGAACAAGATCATGAAAATCATAGGCAGTAATCGTGATGCATCGCGATGCATCGTAGAATCGAATCGTTTCGAATCGTTACGATGATAATCGTAATCGAATCGAATCATGAGACAAGTGAAGATGCGCAGCTCTAACATGTACTGTATATTGAAAATATGTTTCTAACCAAAGATGTAATTCATCTACGTGCATTTAAATTTTGACCGGAATGTCCCTTTAATACACTTTTTACCTCTGTGATTACCTTCTATCTAAGCCTTTGCAGACTGCCCCCTTTTCTCAGTTCTTTTGACAGACATGCATTTTAGCCAATCAGTGCTGACGCATAAATAACTCCACGGGAGTGATCAGGTTATCTATATGACACACATGAACGAACACCCTCTAGCTGTGAAAAACTGTCAAAATGCGCTGAGATAAGAGGTGGCCTTGAGGACTTAAAAAATAGCATATGAGCCTACCTAGGTTTAGCTTTCAAAAAAGAATACCAAGAGAACAAAGCAAATATGATGATAAAAGTAAACTGGAAAGTTGTTTACAATTACATGCCCTATCTGAATCATGGAATTTGGACTTTACTGTCCCTTTACCTGTAAAATTACATTTTTTTTATGTTTCATTAATTAAAATTGTATCATCTAGATATTGTAATACAAGCTTTTTAGAGTTGATAATCTTTTATAAGAGTCTTATATTCCTCAATTAGTTATTAATTTACAATTCAAACATTTGTTAATGTGGTGGATGGGCTTGATGAATTGTCTGGCTTTATTTCACTTAGTAGGAGTCTTAAATCACCAGATCTGTGCTATGGTAATCCCAGTGCCCCCTTCCATTTTCCATGCTTATCAGTGCCCCCTTAGTAATCCCAATGCCCCCCACTGCTCTATCTGAATCATGAAAGAAAAATGTTGGGTTTCATGTCTCATTATTAAAATTTAAAAGAGAATATTTATTTGTTTGTGTATTTTAAAAATGGATGTTCCTGTTCTTAAAATACTACTACATTTTATGTCCATGAAAAGGATTTATTTTCCTCTAATTTAAGTTTAGTAGTTTCCCTTATCAGTCAGTGATCTGCTGACACTTGAGCATGTTAACCTGTTAACTTTAATATCAGATTTAAAAACTTTCTATTAACCTTTTGTGGAGCAAAAAAAAAATCAATCAAATGAATATTCTGCAAAGATTGCTGAGTATGCAAACTTAGATCAATTACACTCACATGTAATTAAGCACTGTAACGTAGTGCAAAACTGGGCAGACCGGATCCTCTGAGTTGTCCGGCAAACTCTCCTCAGGTATATATGGCAAACTGGTGCAAGGGAGTGGATTTCACTCTGAGATATGCTCTATAAAAGAAACTATCCCCACATAGCGTAATACTGTAAAGAATTATTATTTTACTGGTAGGTGAATAATTTACACTCACTTGTGGTCTAGCACTGTAATTTAGTGCAGACTGGGCAAACCGGAACCTCTGAGTTGTCCGGTAAACTCTCCTCCACAGACAGATAGAGCCAGGTATGTTGTATGTCTTTCAGCTCACTCGCAGAGTTAAAGATGTAATTACCATTCACAAAGTAATTATTATTTGTGAGTGGAAAAAAGTAAAAAAAATTTAAAACTTAAAAACAAGTGTTTATGAAACACAAAAATACAGCTTGCTTTGTGTGTTTCAAAACACACATTTTTACTGGACTTTTAGTTACATAGATATTCCATCTATTTTTGTAACTTTCATTATATTTATATTAGTTACTTTTTTTTTTTTTTAACATTTGAATATTTTTTATTTTATTTTTCCTTTTAAAGAAATATCAATTTCACATCCTTGCACTATTTGTATTACTGTCACCAGATCGCAACAATACGTTATAAGGAAAATAGTGTATTTTTTTTATTTTATTTTTTAATTTTCAAAACTTTATTGAAGTTGCATCAACAATACATATCAAAAGGTTATCAACAAGAGGGGGGATCCAATCTGACCCCATTACATCGTGATTCTTCAAAGTTTAAAGTGACAACAGACTGTAAGAAACAATATCAAATTCAGCGTATAAGAGATAATGCTTAAGGTAACAATTACCTAGTGCATAGGGACTCTAAGGTCCCTAAATTCTCTAACAAAAAAAAAAAGAGGTATAGAAATGGAGCAGGGGGGAGGAGGGGGGGTGGGAAGGGGTTGCCGGGGGGGGAATGTCCGGTCGAAAGAGTCGTCATGGGTGAGGTACACCAGTCCTGTGTCAGAGCTATCTTTCTAAAAAGTCGAGTTATCCGGAAGATAACACATTAGGCTTCCAGATTGTATCGAAAGAGTCTTTCCAGTCCGCCCAGGTCAGCTCGAAAAGGTCAGAATTACCCAGTTTATAAAATATATCTTTCTCCATGGTGTAAAGATAGGCCATATAGGAGCAAACCCTAGCCCAATTGGGGGGGGGGGATTCTTTCTTCCAATCACAGGCTATTAAATGTTTTATGGACATGAAGAGATATATACATATACATGCATGGTGCTTAGGAAGGGTATGCACACCAATGTGAAGTAGTGCAACTGTTGGCGCGCTACATAGAGATATACCCAGTCTGGAAAGCACCCGGAAACATCTGCTCCATAAGGGGCGGAGTTTTGGGCATTCCCACCAGATATGAAAGGAGTCACCTCTCTGGCCACAGCCTCTCCAGCAGTGAGGAGACGCGGTAGGGAAAATTTTCACCAGTCTAATAGGGACATAGTACCAGTGAGCCAGCAATTTGTAGTAGGTCTCACATAAGGTCGTACAATGAATGGCTTTCTGAGTACGTTCCAAGGTGCATCCCCAAATGTCACCCGTGTATGTCTTACCAAGCAGGGATTCCCACTTCATAAGGTGGGCCGCCTTTCCCGATTGTAGGGTGAGGCCTAGCAGGTTATAGTGAGGTGAGAGAGGTCTACTAAGCCTATTCCCCTGAATCCAAGTGGATTCCCATGGGGTTAAGGGGCGGGCCAGCGTCGGTTTGAAGCCCCAGCTGGTAAGGAAGCTTTTGATTCTATGGTATTCGAACTTCAGATATTGCGGTATGACCTGTTCTGTGCCAATCTGAGAAATGGGTCTAAAACCATCCTTCGGCGAAGGGAGCCAAAGGTCTGAGACCATGTTGATTCCCAGCTAGCCCATTTTATCGGATGGGTGTCCTGCAAGCCCGTCAATAAACCAGAAAGGGAGGTGATAGGTGAAGGGTGCGGAGCAACGTGACCATGGTGACGAATCCTATCCCAGAAATGCAGGCATTCCCGGATAATAGGGCTCAACAAAGTGAGTTCCCTACGGCGGTGTGGGGGCGTCCAAATCAAATCGTGCAAGTTTAGTGAGTAGGGTAACGAGGCTTGTTCAATGGAGCGCCATTTGCAGGTAGACTGTTTGACTCCCCATTGTGAGATGTGGGTAAGCATTGCACCCTCGTAGTATCTCAGTATCGAGGGAGAGCATAGCCCTCCACACAACCGAGGCAGTTGTAGTACTCTCTGCGCCACTCTAGGAGGTTTACCCTGCCAGATGTGTTTGGTGAGTTCGCTTTGGAATTGTAGGAGCATTTGCCTGGGAACCCTGATTGGGAAGCAACGGAACAAGTATGTGAGTCGGGGTAGAAAGGACATCTTTAAGGCTGCAATTCGTCCCATCCACGAAACGTGGGATAGATTCCAACTCTTATTAAGGGAGCGAAGCTCCGACAATAGAGGGAGATAGTTGTCCCTTATGACTCGGGACAGATCATCGGAGAGTTTAACTCCCAGATGCATTATTGATGATTCCGTCCAACCGAACGGGTATTTGGCTTTAAGCGGATTTAAGGTTGAGCTCCCAAACCCTTGGGTATATATCTCTGTTTTGGATATGTTTAACTTATAATAGGAGTGAGCATTAAACTCCTCCACTATGTGCAGGAGCCTAGGGAGGGTGATTGTGAGGTCGGACGAGAAGAGGGTAATGTCATCCGCAAACAAAACGATGTTGTGCTTAGTGCCACAAAGGGTGATTCCGCCCATATGAGGATCAGACCTGATCTGTTCGGCCAGGGGCTCGATGGCCAGGGCGAAAAGCAGGGGGGATAGAGGGCAGCCCTGCTTGGTTCCGTTGGATATGGCGAATGGAGGGGTTTGAAAACCAAGGCCCCTTACCGAGGCCGAAGGAGTGGAATATAGGGCCTTTATTGCCCTAATAATGCTGCTAGGAAAGTGATAATTTTCAAGCGCTTCCCACAGGAACCGCCATCTCACCCGATCAAAGGCCTTTTCGGCGTCTAGTGATATAATCGCCAGGGGCTTGTGGAGACTAGCGGAGAGGCTCATAACATTCAGTAACCTTCTAGTATTGTCTGGTCCCTCTCTCTTTGGAATGAATCCCACCTGGTCTGGGTTGACCAAATGAGGAAGTAAATTGGCTATACGGTTAGCTAAGAGTTTTGAGTAAAATTTTATATCTGTGTTGATTAATGAAATTGGCCTGTAGCTAGTACAAAGGGTTGGATCTTTATTGGGTTTTAAGATTGTTATGATGGTGGCTTCTAGGAATTCTTCCTTAAACTTGCCTTCCTTCCGGGCTAAATTATAGAGCCTGAGAAGTAGTGGGGAGAGTTCTTGGGAGAAAATTTTATAAAAGTGTACAGGGAAACCATCTGGGCCTGGAGATTTAAAAGACTTCGAATTTTTGATTACTTGTTGTACTTCCCTAATGGAGAATGGGGAGGTTAACGAATCCCTTTGATCGGGTGAGAGGGACGGAAGGTTCAGGGTCTTTAAATATTCACATACATTCTCAACCGGGGTCGATTGGGGGCTTTCGGATTTGTCTATGTTATAAAGGTTAGAGTAGTAGTCAGCAAAAGCCTCTCCTATCTCCGTAGGGATTTTGAGAAGAGAGTTTGCTGTAGCGATACTGTGGATACGTGAAGCACAGGTTCTATTCCTGAGTTTATTGGCCAGAAGAGTGTCCACCTTATTGCTCTTGTAATAATACAACTGCTTTAATCTGGTTAGGTTATCCTGAGTTCTCTTAAGTTCAATATGTGAGATATGATTCTTGAGGTCAATTATCTGACCTGCTATGGAGTGAAGGGGCTTGACTCTGTTTTGGGCTTCTAAGGACCTCAATTTAATGTGGGCCTGCGATAACGAGAGTCCCGCCTGCTTTCTAAGATTAGCCTGTTTGGATATCATAATCCCTCTTATGGTCGCTTTTGCAGCTCCCCATAGGGAATCGTCACTAACTTGGGAATTGTCATTAGTACATATAAAATGATTGATTTCTGTACGTAGGCTTTCTCTGAAAGGAATGTCATGAAGGAGATTGTGCGGCATGCGCCAGGGGGCTCTAGTGCGCGTGGAGTTAGTAGAGATCAGATCAGCTATGACACAGTCATGATCAGACCAGGGACTTAAAGATATTATAGCGTTAGTGGTGAGATCAAGCGAGTCTGCCGTGGAGAAGATATAGTCCAGTCTGGAGTATTGGCGGTGTGGTTGTGAGTAGTGTGTGTAGTCGCGATCTCTGGGGTGGATAGCCCTCCAAATATCGTAATAACCTGAGCTGGTCATGAGAGTGCGGAACCTAGTAGCAAGTCACTCTGCTGCAGAGTGATTCTTGTGTGAGGCAGGAGACTTTCTGTCTTCAGTCGGGTCCCAGACCATGTTAAAGTCTCCTGAGATTATGACCCTACCTTGTTGGTATTGAGCAATTACATGGAGGATGTGTTTCAGGTACTTAGGTTGCTGTGAATTGGGCAGGTACACAGACACTAACGTGTACAGCACATGGTTAAGCTTGCAGATCAAGATAATATACCTAGCCTGTGGGTCTTTGATGGACAGAATAGGCTCGAAAGCGAGTCTTTTGTGTAGGAGGATAGCCGTACCTCTAGCCTTTTTAGAAAAGGGGCATATTCTATGTGTGTGTATGTCTTAGAGGAGAGTCTAAGTGGCTCATCTGCTAACCAATGAGTCTCCTGAAGGAAGGCGACATCAGGGTTATGATGCTTCAAGGAGCGTAATAGGAGGCTTCTTTTAAAGGGCTTGTTAAGCCCTCTAACATTATGGGTAAGAAATCTTAAGGAGGAATTAGCCATGTAAAAGGCCGTCTAGGGCCTAAATGTACAAAGTCAGAGTCTTTCAATCTGGGGGGCAAAGGGAGAGGAGAGGTGGGGGTAGGGGGGGGAAGAATAGGAGGAGACAATAAGGAGTGCCTCAAGAGTGGTGGAAATAGTCCACCTCAAAAGAGCCCTAATGTGGGCTTCAATATGGGGGGAGCCTATAGCTCAGGAGCTATAGTGAAAACGCCAGCCCCGCTCTGATTCCAACAATAACTTAACATTAAGTGCTAAAACATAACAGTTTAGATAGCAGCTAATGACATACCTAGAAAATTCTAAGTCTAAAAACAACTTAGTCTTAAGTGCTAAACATAAGTGAATAAATAACAGCGAACAACATAACTAGGAAATATAACATACAGCTTATTAGATAAACGAAGTTTGGTAACGAGTCATAAAGCTTAAATTTTGGTTATGGTTACTTCCTAACTGAACCATAAAGGTTAAGACTGGGTTATGGGGAACCTATAGGCCCCCTCTAGAGCCTAAGAAGTAGTCTCAGGTTGCTCGTCAGGGTCCCGTGGTTGATGTATCCTGGGTCTCTTTGATCTCTGATCCTTGATTGACCATTCAGGAGCAGAAGCTCTTAGGCTAATTGGGGGTTGACCCCGTGTGTTTAAGGGCTCCAACAGTAAGCCCCAAGAAGTGAGAAGAGTCAGACCCTGAGAAGGTGTAGTGATCACAACATTCTGGTTATCTTTGGTTATTAGGAGCCTTGTTGGGAATCCCCAACGATATCTGATGTTGGCCTTGCGTAGATCAGATGTGACTGGCTGGAAATCGCGTCTCTGTTGGAGGGTATGAGCAGACAAGTCAGGTAGAAGCTGGACTCCTTCAAACCTGCCACTAAGGTTTGGCTTTTTGTAAGCAGCTTGTAATAGTCGGTCCTTATATAGGAAGCTGTGGAAGCATGCTATGATGTCTCTAGGCTTGTCCGAGCTCATCGTCCTGGGGCGGAGGGCCCTATGAGCTCTCTCCAGAGTGCTGGTCAAACCCTCTGGTGTACCTATCAGTTCCTGAAAGAGAGCCTGAAGATAACCGTGTATGTCTGCCGGTGATACAGACTCTGCGATGCCTCGAAACCTTATGTTGTTGCGCCTCGATCTGTCCTCCACGTCAGCCAGTTTAGCTTCCAATTGTGAAATCTGCTCTGCCAGGTTTTCGGCATAGGCCAGAATATTAGATTGGTCAACTGCTTGGTCATCCTGCTTTCTTTCTAATGCATCAACTCTGTCCCCAATTTCAGTTATCTCCTTTTTTAGCTCTGCAGAACTACGTTGAATCTCTTGGGTGATGGACCTAGTCTGGGTTGCTAATAGTTTCTTGAGAGACGACTCAGTGATAAAGTGCTGTGAGGCAGCTGCAGATTGCACGCTTGACTGTGACTCTTCATCTTGAGAATCTGGTTCACTCATTTCGGCACTCGGAAGAGATAGAGTCTCCTTAGTAGAATGAGCAAAGTGATCAAAAACTGTCTTCTTAGGTTTGGGGTTCGACTTTGAGTGCTTCCTCACAGAATGAGGCATTTTGTATTTTGGGAACCAAATTGTGTATCTAAGGGGGCAAGAGACCACTTGTGAATAGAGAGGTATGTACCGCTGTTTGAAGGGAGCAAGAATTGTTAATAGCACATAAGTATATACATTTTCAGGCTAACATACTATATGGCCAGAGCGGGGCTGAGCAGCGCTTGACAGAGAAAGCTACATGGTATAAGCAATACACAACTGTTGCAGGCGTGATGGGCACCAAATCTAGCCCCTCACCTCGGGGAAACTTAGGGATACGACCCGAAGGAACGGAGAAGGGAATTGGAAGTGACCCACCCAGACAAGCCGGGCGGGAGCGGGGAGGTGAGGGACAGTTACCCAGAAGTCAAACTTTTAGGTCTCCAAGCAAATGACACAGATATAAAGTACAAGGTATGCAGAGGCTAACTCCAGATAGAGAGCTACTTTGGAGCTAAGCAGCCCCTCTCAACTCTGGGAAGGGGGATACGACCCGAAGGAAGGGGAAAGGGATAGTGGGAGTGACCAGCCTAGACTAGCTAGGCCGGAAAGGGAGAGTCTTGAGGGGGTAGCACTTAGAAATTCACTTGTCTGGTTTACAGCTAAAGCTATGACCCTGAGAGAGGCCTGTAAAAAATAAAAGTTGTTAGGTAAATAATAAGGAAATGTAACACTCCACTTTAGACCCGGGGCCTAAAGGCATGTAAGCTGACGCAGCAGCACTTGACCTATTAGTGAGACAGTCTGGTGTATCAATTTAGTCTGTTCAGGCGGCAGAGATGAGTATGTTGTTATAAATGTCCAGTGTTTATGGTAGGCCAAAGAGATACAGGGTTACTTGGGCAGTGAGAGACAGACCTGAGAAATACTGCCCTAATCTGGGTCACCCTGGAGGGTAGTTTTAGGCCTGGTCCCAAGTATTCGGAAATCTCAGTTGCTGTGGAGGCAAGATTAGAGGGTATTTAGTGCCTCTATAGATCTGTGTGAGGTGTTGTTATAGGTATTGCAAATATATAGGGAGGTTCATTAGTCCTCAGAGACCCAAATTGCTTAAAGAGGGTGAGTGTGAGTAAGTCTCTCCAGTGACAAATAAGGGGTAAAGATTATTTATATTCTGCTCCTGCAGAGCGTCGCACACCTGTGAGGCTGAATCTGGGTGACAGTCATATAGCAGGTGGTAGTGCCAATCAGGGCTTAACTTGTGAAAAGGGTGGGAAATGTGGCTATAGACTTGTGCACTGTGAAGGCTTAATAGATTCTATGAAGGCCAGGGCCACCTCTGGGCAGTTCGGTAGTGAAAAAGTGTAGCTATAGCCTGCAGGCTGCAAGCAACATTGGTACAGGATAATCAGCCCTGAGTGTGTGCAAATATACATACAGCAGCTTAAAAGCCGCGATCTCACCCCAGCGTGGTTAAGCTGTCCTCCTCTGCTGCCTGTCTAAGCGTGGTGGAAGTTCAGGCAGTGTCTTCCAAAGGCTGCGGCACTAAGCTGTGCTCCTCGTGGGTCACGTCTGGGCTGCGTTTGATCCGGAGGCCGCCCAAGATGGCCGCCATTCGCGCCAACCTAGAGAGCAACAAGGGGCCCGGCGTGAGTTCCCGGCCACAACAATCTCCACAGAATGTCCGCTGGGCTGACCTCTGTAGCGGCAACGCCAGGAAGACAGATCCAGCTCCTCTCGGGTCGCGACCAGCAGCAGGACGATCGGTAAGACCAGAGCTCTCCCCAGGAAGCCTTTGCGGTACTCCTTGAAAGCGTGTCCTCTGGCAAGATGGCGGAGCTGCGCGCTAAGGTCGGGAGTCAGCCTTCACCTGGGACAAGATAGCTTGCAGCGGTCTGGCCGCAACAGTCGCAGGTAGGGAACCTTCAGAACCGCCACCCCTGGATAACGGCAGCAAAGCTAGGTGGTTGCCAAACGTAGGACGGTCTGGTTCAGGCAGGGAGAAAGTTAACAGCTAGGCTCCCAGGTGTGCACCTAAGCCGTTTAGAATCCTCTCAGTCAATGCGCCCAGGGTTGGCTATAGCTCCGGAGCAGAGCCCCGACCCTCCGGAGCCTATTTGCAGAGCGTCTCTTATAATTAGGCAGCAGTCTGGGCTTACTTGCATTGGGTTTCTTAGTGAGAGGGAGGCAGGGAGAAAAAAAAGAAATAAAAGTTCTTACTAAATTGCCTCAGGAAAATAGGAATACTTATTTAGAGTTATATAGCACGCTTTTACACTCCTTTTCTGGGGCAAAGGATGCCAAAAAGAAAGCTTTTTATGTTTTAGTAAGCAGGAGCTCTGCCGCAGCACGTCTTCTCCTCTTGATGGCCAGCTCCGCCCCCTATTAGTTACTTTTTACAGTTTTATGCATTATTGTAACTTATATTGCAACCTGTACTCATATATTGAATTTCTGAGTATTTACTTACACTAAGTATCTGAGTATCCATTTGTTGCAGGTTGCACAAATTTAAAGTGATAGCACCCCTATTTACACTGTTTTGTGTTTACTTTTTTCTGTGTGTGTCTGTGTGCGTGTGTGTCTGTGTGCGTTTGTCTGTGTGCGTGTGTGTCTGTATGTGTGTGTGTGTGTCTGTATGTATGTGTGGCTGCATGTGTGGTGTATGTCTGCATGTGTGGTGTGTGTCTGTATGTGTGGTGTGGGTATGTGTCTGCTTGTGGGGTGTGTGTGCAGTGTGTGTGTCTGTGTGAGCTTTGTGGTGTGTGCGTTTTTGAATACATTTAGGTATGGGTTAATGAGATGTCCAAAACAATCTTGTGATGTGAGTCAACTGTTGAATAGTGACAGGCCAGAATCTATATTTTGGGCATCTTTGATTTAGACAAAACAATGGTTTGATATATGTTTAACACTGTAAACACACAGATTGGCCTCAGTAACAGCTGTTCCATCAGAACAAGTTTTTATATCATAAATTAGTTTGTAACTATATACAAATTGTTTTATTCTTAATACAAATGTGTAATAAAAGTGTATAACTGTGTATTAGAAGTTTGCATATGACTCCTTGATCATTTGGAGTTCAAAAAGTGGGACCACTAAGAAATTTTATGGGACCACTAGCTTTTGGGCAACTTTTTCAACCCCTGTATGTATGTATATATATATATATATATATATTATGAATAAATAGAACATATTCTTCTATGTAAAGAACAATGGAATGTGAAATATTCATATATGCGATCGTGTCTGTGCGCAAGTTGGGTGTTTTTCCTCCCTCTTTTTGCTCCATTTACTTCTATGGGGTAATATGTTATCGTGGGCGCAATATTGTAAGTTCGGCTTTTTATGCACGTCGGGTTAGCATGCAAGCGAACTTGTAATATAAGAGCAACCCAACGCCTGCAAAAGCTTACTTCTAGCACAGTTAACGCATGAGCGGGAGTGTTAAATAAAGCTACATTTGTAATATCTCCCTAAGTAAGAGGATATACATTTATGAAAACATATATTTTGCTATGAAAATGTCATTGTAACCTTGGTAACCTCTTTCTGCTTAGCCATTTGTAATAAAAGAGGAGCAGAAGCCTTTGATCTCTGATTTATATTATTTGCTTAATTTTAGGACTGCTGGTTAAAAAGATGTTGCTAAATGCTTCACTGGACCAAAATATGCACAGTTTTGTGAAGAACACAAGAGGAATCGCATTCTACAGTGTACCACATCATGGCTCTCATCTTGCAGAATACTCTGTCAACGCCAGGCTTCTTCTGTTTCCATCTATAGAAGTCAAGGAACTTAGCACCGGTGAGTTTTAGGCCAGTTCACTTATAGGGACATTTCAATTTAAAGGGATATGAAACTCAAACTTTTTATTTCATGATTCAGATAGAGCATGCCATTTTAAACACCTTTCTAATTGACTTCTATTATCAAATGTTCTTTGTTCTTTTGGTATCTTTAGTTGAATAGCAGGGACATAAGCTCAGGAGCGTGCACATATCTGGAGCACTATGGCAGCAGCTTTGCAAGATTGTTATCCATTTGCAAGAACACTAGATGGCAGCAGTATTTCCAGCCATGTAGTGCTTCAGACATCTACCTCGGTATCTCTTCATCAAACAATACAATTAAGCAAATGTGATAATAGAACTAAAGTGGAAGTTTTTTTTAACAATTGTATCCTAAATCACAAAAGAAAAATGTTTGGGTTTCACATCCCTTTAACATAGACTAATCTTTCTTTTTCTTTTGAGAACAAAGTGCTCACGCACAGTAGAGGGTGGAATTTAATTTCACATTGATTAGTTCAGCTCTACCTTTTTAACTTTTGGTGATTGCTGCAGAAAATGTTACTCATTGGATGATACCCATCATGTCTGGTTTAACTATCCTAAACTGTTTTTGATGTGACATTTATAAAATTACCACCCCAAATATAATCAGTGATTTTTTTTCAAGAGTTCTGAGTACAACCAAGTTATGTATGTATAGTAAAACTGATTTTTATAGGTAAATGTATTAAGTTGCATTTGCAGCATTTCAGTCTATGAGTGAGCCTGCAGCCACAAATTTAAGAAGCAGAAACTGCTTCATTTGCTTCTCCGGTGGTGAGATCAGTCACCCCGATACTGACTTGTTTGGGGTGATTTACATGCCCTTCTCATGTGCATATGGTAGCTCAGGACCAGGGGGCGGCATTGCACTAGAAAGATCTTTTGCAATGTTAAATTTTGCTGTGCAATGCAACATCGCAAGTGGCGTTTGCAGATGGACAGGTTCACTACTTGCGAACCGGTCCACCTGCAATCATGGTACATTTTGCCCATAATATATTAGCATATGCTGTCCTAAAAAGGTCTTTTGTGAATAAGCAGGGAGCTTATATGTTTTGACCAAAATGAAATGCCAAGAACATCTCTCATCATATACATTTGAGGACAGAGCACAGAGTATAACATAACTTTATTTTGTTAGCTATTACTCAAAAACAATGAATTTGGCTTGACTTTATGTTATATGTTCATCTTTGACAATGACAGAAAGTACACTGAGTATCATAAAAAAGTCAAGGCTGTTTTAATTAGTTCTATAGATTATTACTCTGACAGCAAGATTTATATTTGTAACTGAGAGGCCTACTTATATATGGTTCTAGTGAAAGACAACAAGTGACTGTAGTATTACAATACCACCTAGTTTGTTTTACAGTATGTAAAAGTGAAATTTAGTTAAAGGGACAATCTAGTCCAAAATAAACTTTCATGATTCAGAAAGGGCATGCAATTTTAAACAACTTTCCAATTTACTTTTATCACCAATTTTGCTTTGTTCTCTTGGTATTAGTTAAAAGCTAAACCTAGGAGGTTCATATGCTAATTTCTTAGACCTTGAAGGCTGTCACTTATCTGAATACATTTTGACAGTTTTTCACCACTAGAGGGTGTTAGTTCATGTGTGTCATATAGCTAACATTGTGCCCATGCACATGGAGTTACCTAGGAGTCAGCACTGATTGGCTAAAATGCAAGTCTGTCAAAATAACTGAAATAAGGGGGCAGTTTGCAGAGGCTTAGATACAAGGTAATCACAGAGACAAAAAGTGTATTAATATAACTGTGTTGTGTGATACAAAACTAGGGAATGGGTAATAAAGGGATTGTCTATATTTGTAAACAATAAAAATTCTGGTGTAGACTACCCCTTGGTTGTAGAAATGTCACAGCTATCACATAAAATACTTTGTGACCTTAATAAGTATAGCTCAGAGGAAAAAAGAAGATAGGTGAATACAGCTCTATCGCCTCAGCAGCAGCACCACCCCTTAAATTGTAGCTGGCCAGCCCCACCAATCTGCTAACTCAGCCTTGCCTGGACACATAGGTAAATCGATTACAACTATTTAATCTTACAAATGCATTTAGATTTGTGGATACAGTTTTCATTTCAGAAATGGAACAGGGTCATAAGACCTTTTAAATGGACTCAGAACCCATATACAGGAGATTTCTTCAAATTTTTCTCCAGGATTTATGGATTTTGTGTGTTCAACTATTTCTGAGATGTTGGCGGCTATGCCTCCCTCCTCCAAGTAAGGGCAAGTAGTCTGTTTCTGGCAGCCATCCCTCAGGCATTTCTGATTCTAATCTGTTAAGCAGTTACTTAATGTTTTAGACTCCTGTCTTCTGATGGTGAAATAATTTCAGATGTTCAGGAGTTGGTTCCTGATGAAGACAAAGATTCCTCCTCTTTTATGTTTAAACTTGAGCTTCTTCATTCTCTTTTGAAGAAGGTTTTATGTACTTTAGGTATCCAAGTTTCTAAAATTCCTTTGGAAACAACTGGATTTGATTTTCAAACCTGCTGCTTAATCTCCAGAGATTTTACTGGTTCCTGAAGCTCTTTCTAAAATAATATCTAAAGAGTGGTCTAAGCCCATTATTCCTTTTAGTCCCGCTTTAAAATTTACCTGCTTTTAGCATAGAACTTTCAAAAACTATTCCAAAGGTAGATGGTGCTATTTATACTTTGGCTAAATGCACTACTATTCCTTTAGAGGAAAGTACTTCTTTTAAAGACCTTTAGGATAGGAATTTGGAGTCCTTTCATAGAAAGGCTTTTCAGCATGCAGATTTTCTTTTCAGCATCACTAGAGACTTCTGAGGTCATTTAACGCTTTCATTTGTAATGCTATTGTTGATATTTTTAAGATTAACACCAAAATATGGTGTTAGCAGTTTTGACCAGAAGGGCCTTGTACTTGAAATTATGGTCAACTAACATGGTTTCAAAGTTTAGTCTTTTAAATCTTCTTTTTCCTGGAAAGATTTTTTTCGGGCCTAGTCTTGATGCCATTATTTCTCCTGCTACTGGAGGAAAGGGAGTTTTTCTTCCCTTGGACAAGAATCCTAAGGGAAAGAAAAGGGCTACTAACTGTTTCTGTTCTTTTCGTCACTCTAGGAAACAAAAATTCTTCTCTCCTTAACAGAAGCCGGATTCTTCTAAATCTTTATGAAAGTCCAAGTGTAATTTCAACAAGATTAAACAGTCAAAAAAGCCTTTTTCTCTTGTAAGATGTATCGAGTCCACGGATTCATCCTTACTTGTGGGATATTCTCCTTCCCAACAGGAAGTGGCAAAGAGAGCACCCACAGCAGAGCTGTCTATATAGCTCCCCCCTTAGCACCACCCCCCAGTCATTCTCTTTGCCTACTCTGGGAACGGTTTGCATGCTAAGCTGCATATGAGGTATGTTCAGTCTATATTTTTTCTAGACAGACTGTGTTAATTCTAGAAAAGGCTGGCAATATCCCCATGAGGGAAGGGTAAGCTGTATTCAGACACTTGGATAGGAATTTCAGCTTGCTTGAAGGGCTCATAAGTTACTGGTGACACTGTTAGGAAAAAACATTTTTGTTTGTTCAGTAAATGATGCAATTATAACGTTTTTTTGAAGGGACTAAAGGGGTCATTGTGGCTTGTTTTAGGGTTTTTTAACCCTCATGGTTTATTAAGAGACACTCAGGTGTTTTTCTAATAGGCCTCAAAACATCGAGTGAGGTGGGAGGGGCCTATTTTCGCGCCTCAGTTGCGCAGTTTCTTTTCCTTAGAGACATCCAACTGCTTCCCCAGTGGTTCCTGCTGTGTTTGAGGGTTGTAAAGAAGGTTTTTCCCCCACAAATCGTTCTGAAGGGCAGGTAGGCGCCACAGCAGAGCTGTGGCAAGGTGCTGAAAGTCTTTTTTTACCGGTTTTGACGTTTTTTCAATCTGGTTTTGCCATTAAGGGGTTAATTGTTTATTTGCATAGCTGTGCAAAGTTACTAAGGCTGTAAGATACTACTGTAAAAATTTGTTAAGTTTACTGCTTTTTTACACTGTTTTGCATAACTTGTGCAGCTTTTTTTCTCTTAAAGGCACAGTACCGTTTTATTTCTAAGTGTTATTTACTTTGATTACAGTGTTTTCCAAGCTTGCTTGTTACATTACTAGCCTGTTTAACATGTCTGACACCAAGGAAAATCCTTGTTCAATATGTTTGGAAGCCATTGTGGAACCCCCTCTTAGAATGTGTCCCAATTGTACTGATATGTCTATAAATTATAAAGAACATATATTAGCACTTAAAAATAGAGCAATAGATGATTCTCAGTCAGAAGTAAATGAGGGTTCGCAATCTAGCTCTCCCCAAGTGTCACAACCAGTAACGCCCGCACAAGTGACGCCAAGTACCTCTAGTGCGTCAAATTCATTTACTTTACAAGACATGGCCACAGTTATGAATACAACCCTCACAGAGGTTTTATCCAAACTGCCTGGTTTACAAGGAAAGCGGGACAGCTCTGGGTTAAGGAAAAATGCTGAGCCGTCTCATGCTTTAGTAGCCGTATCTGATATGCCCTGACAATGCTCTGAAGGGGTGAGGGATTTGTTATCTGAGGGAGAAATTTCTGATTCAGGAAAGATGCTTCCTCAGACAGATTCTGATATGACAGCCTTTAAATTTAAGCTTGAACACCTCCGCTTATTGCTTAGGGAGGTATTACCAATTCTAGATGATTGTGACCCTATAGTGGTCCCAGAGAAATTGTGTAAAATGGATAAATACTTAGAGGTTCCTGTTTACACTGATGTTTTTCCAGTCCCTAAGAGGATTGTGAATATTATTGCTAAGGAGTGGGATAGACCAGGTATTCCGTTCACTCCCCCTCCTGTTTTTAAGAAAATGTTTCCCATATCTGACACCATAAGGGACTCATGGCAGACAGTTCCTAAGGTGGAGGGAGCTATTTCTACTCTGTCTAAGCGTACAACTATACCTATCGAAGACAGTTGTGCTTTCAAAGATCCTATGGATAAAAAATTAGAGGGCCTCTTGAAGAAAATTTTTGTTCATCAAGGTTTTTCTCTCCAACCTATTGCGTGCATTGTTCCTGTAACGACTGCAGTTGCTTTCTGGTTTGAGGCTCTAGAGGAGGCTCTTCAAATGGAGACTCCATTAGAGGAGATTATGGACAGAATTAAGGCCCTTAAATTGGCTAATTCTTTTATTACAGATGCCGCATTTCAACTGTCTAAATTAGCGGCAAAGAATTCAGGTTTTGCCATTTTAGCACGCAGGGCGTTATGGCTTAAGTCCTGGTCTGCTGATGTGTCATCTAAATCTAAACTTTTGAACATTCCTTTCAAAGGTAAGATCCTATTCGGGCCTGAACTGAAAGAGATTATTTCAGACATCACTGGAGGGAAAGGTCATGCCCTCCCTCAGTATAGATCAAATAAGATGAGGACCAAACAGAATAATTTTCGTTCCTTTCGGAACTTTACGAGTGGTCCTGCTTCAGCTTCCTCTACTGCAAAGCAAGAGGGGAATTTTGCCCAATCCAAGTCAGTCTGGAGACCTAACCAGGCTTGGAACAAGGGTAAACAGGCCAAGAAGCCTGCAGCTGCTTCTAAAACAGCATGAAGGGGTAGCCCCCGATCCGGGACCGGATCTAGTAGGGGGCAGACTCTCTCTCTTCACTCAGGCTTGGGCGAGAGATGTTCATGATCCCTGGGCTTTAGAAATTGTGTCCCAGGGATATCTTCTGGAATTCAAAGACTCCCTTCCAAGGGGGAGATTTCACATTTCTCGATTGTCTGTAAACCAGACAAAGAGAGAGGTGTTCTTACGCTGTGTAGAAGACCTACATACCATGGGGGTGATCCGCCCAGTCCCAATAGAGGAACAGGGGCTAGGGTTTTATTCAAACCTGTTTGTGGTTCCCAAAAAAGAGGGAACTTTCAGACCAATCTTGGATCTCAAAATTCTAAACATGTTCCTCAAGGTTCCATCATTCAAGATGGAGACTATTCGGACTATTCTACCGCTGATTCAGGAGGGTCAATATATGACTACTGTGGACTTAAAGGATGCGTATCTACACATCCCTATTCACAGAGATCATCATCAATTTCTCAGATTCGCCTTTCTAAACAGGCATTACCAGTTTGTGGCCCTTCCCTTCGGGTTGGCCACGACTCCCAGAATTTTCACAAAAGTGCTAGGGTCCCTTCTGGCGGTTCTGCGACCACGGGGCATAGCAGTGGCGCCTTATCTAGACGACATCTTAATTCAGGCGTCGACTTTCCAGCTAGCCAAGTCTCACATGGACATCGTGTTGGCTTTTCTGAAAGCTCATGGGTGGAAGGTGAACATAAAAAAGAGTTCTCTCTTCCCTCTTACAAGAGTTTCCTTCCTAGGGACTCTGATAGACTCGGTAGAAATGAAAATATTTCTGACGGAGGTCAGAAAATTAAAACTCTTAACCACTTGCCGAGCTCTTCATTCCATTCCTCGGCCATCAGTGGCTCAATGTATGTAGGTAATCGGACTCATGGTAGCGGCAATGGACATAGTTCCTTTTGTCCGCCTACACCTCAGACCACTGCAACTATGCATGCTCAAACAGTGGAATGGGGATTATGCAGTTTTATCTCCTCAACTGCATCTGGACCAGGGGACCAGAGACTCTCTTCTCTGGTGGTTGTCTCAGGACCACCTGTCTCAGGGAATGTGTTTCCGCAGGCCAGAGTGGCTCATTGTAACGACAGATGCCAGCCTGCTAGGCTGGGTTGCAATCTGGAACTCCCTGAAAGCACAGGGCTTATGGTCTCGGGAGGAAGCTCTCCTCCCGATAAACATTCTAGAACTGAGAGCGATATTCAATGCGCTTCAGGCGTGGCCTCAGCTTGCTGCGGCCAAATTCATCAGGTTTCAGTTGGACAACATCACGACTATAGCTTATATCAATCATCAAGGAGGAACAAGGAGTCCTCTAGCGATGATGGAGGTAACCAAAATAATCCGGTGGGCAGAGGATCACTCTTGCCATCTCTCAGCAATCCACATCCCAGGGGTAGAGAACTGGGAGGCGGATTTTCTAAGTCATCAGACTTTTCATCCGGGGGAGTGGGAACTCCATCCGGAGGTATTTGCCCAGCTGATTCAGCTATGGGGCACACCAGAATTGGATCTGATGGCGTCTCGTCAGAATGCCAAACTTCCTTGTTACGGGTCCAGGTCCCGGGATCCCAAGGCGGTACTGATAGATGCTCTAGCAGTGCCTTGGTCCTTCAATCTGGCCTATGTATTTCCACCGTTTCCTCTCCTCCCACATCTGGTTGCCAGAATCAAGCGGGAGAGAGCTTTGGTAATTCTGATAGCACCTGCGTGGCCACGCAGGATTTGGTATGCAGACCTAGTGGACATGTCCTCGGTTCCACCGTGGACTCTGCCAATGAGGCGGGACCTTCTAATCCAAGGTCCGTTCACGCATCCAAATCTAATTTCTCTGCGTCTGACTGCTTGGAGATTGAACGCCTGATTCTATCAAAGAGTCGGTCATTGATACCCTGATTCAGGCTAGAAAGCCTGTCACCAGGAAGATCTATCATAAGATTTGGCGCAAATATCTTTATTGGTGTGAATCCAAAGTTTACTCGTGGAGTAAGATTAGGATTCCTAGAATATTGTCTTTTCTCCAAGTAGGTTTGGAGAAGGGATTATCTGCTAGTTCCTTAAAAGGACAAATATCTGCTTTGTCTATTCTACTACACAAACGTCTGGCAGATGTCCCAGACGTTTAAGCATTTAGTCAGGCTTTGGTCAGAATCAAGCCTGTATTTAAACCTGTTGCTCCGCCATGGAGCCTAAACTTAGTTCTTAAAGTTCTTCAAGGGGTTCCGTTTGAACCTATGCATTCCATAGATATTAAGCTTCTATCTTGGAAAGTTTTGTTTTTAGTAGCTATCTCTTCGGCTCGAAAAGTTTCTGAGCTATCTGCTTTACAATGTGATTCCCCTTACCTTGTTTTCCATGCAGATAAGGTGGTTTTGCGTACCAAACCTGGGTTTCTTCCTAAGGTTGTTTCTAATAAGAATATCAATCAAGAGATTGTGGTTCCTTCTCTGTGTCCTAATACTTCATCTAAGAAGGAACGTCTGTTACACAATCTTGATGTGGTTCGTTCTTTAAAGTTCTACTTACAAGCAACTAAAGATTTCCGTCAAACATCTTCTTTGTTTGTTGTTTATTCTGGTAAACGGAGAGGTCAAAGGGCTACGGCTACCTCTCTTTCCTTTTGGCTGAAAAGCATCATCCGTTTGGCCTATGAGACTGCTGGACAGCAGCCTCCTGAAAGAATTACTGCTCATTCTACTAGAGCTGTGGCTTCCACATGGGCTTTTAAAAAAATGAGGCTTCTGTTGAACAGATTTGTAAGGCGGTGACTTGGTCTTCGCTTCATACTTTTTCCAAATTTTACAAATTTGGTACGTTTGCTTCTTCGGAGGCTATTTTTGGGAGAAAGGTTCTTCAAGCAGTGGTGCCTTCCGTTTAAGGTCCCTGTCTTGTCCCTCCCTTCATCCGTGCCCTAAAGCTTTGGTATTGGTATCCCACAAGTAAGGATGAATCCGTGGACTCGATACATCTTACAAGAAAAAACATAATTTATGCTTACCTGATAAATGTATTTCTCTTGTGATGTATCGAGTCCACGGCCCGCCCTGTTTTTTAAGACAGGCATATATATTTTTATTTTAAAACTTTCAGTCACCACTGCACCCT
This sequence comes from Bombina bombina, assembly GCF_027579735.1. Lineage (NCBI taxonomy): Eukaryota > Metazoa > Chordata > Amphibia > Anura > Bombinatoridae > Bombina > Bombina bombina. Next base: position 714,367,270 of record NC_069502.1, read on the forward strand.
ATAGTTTCTCCTTTTTCTTCCTAGCCTTAGGTCGAATGACTGGGGGGTGGAGCTAAGGGGGGAGCTATATAGACAGCTCTGCTGTGGGTGCTCTCTTTGCCACTTCCTGTTGGAAAGGAGAATATCCCACAAGTAAGGATGAATCCGTGGACTCGATACATAACAAGAGAAATAAATTTATCAGGTAAGCATAAATTATGTTTTCCTCTACTTAATCAGCATGAAGTTATGGCCCCAGATCCAGAGCTTCAGGTAGGATGCAGACTGCACCTTTTTCAGGGGGCCTGATCTTAGTCTGTTCAAGATACATGGGTTCTAAACATATTCTCCCAGGGATACAGAATAGTTTTTAAATGAAGGCCTCCCTGGGGAAGGTTTCTTCTGTCTCATGTTCCCAAGGATCCTGTAAAGCCAAAAGCCTTTTTTTCAGTCTTGGATCTGGATTCTATGGGTGTCGTAGTTCCATTACCAATGTCGGAACAATTCCAGGGTTTTTCTTCCAACCTTTTTTTGTTCCCAAGAACTTACAGGCCTATTCTAAATTTAAAGACTTTTAACAAGTTTCTCGGGGTACCTACTTTTAAAATGGAAACAATTCAGACTATTCTTTCTCCTGTTAACAAGGACAGGTTATATCTATGATAGATTTGAAGGATACTTACATTCATATTACTATTCACAGGGATCATCTCCAGTTTCTAAGGTTTGCCATTCAGAACAAACATTCTTTTGATGGGTCTGGGCACTCCCTTGTCTGTAATAAGGGCTCAAGGTATTTTGGTGGTTCAATTTTCCGAAGAGTTTTCTTTCTCCTCAAACCAGAGTCTCCTTTCTAGGTGTCATTATAAACTCAACCTCAATGAGACTTTCTTTGGCTCAAAAGAGATTAAAATTACATACAATTAATGCAAGTCTTCAGTCAGTTCCTTTCCCTACAGTATCTCTTTGCATGTAGTTGTTAGGTCTGAAAGCTGCATAGGATGCTAACCTCTGAGAATCCTTTTGGATTTCAGAGCAAGGCAATCTTTTTTTTTCTGGAGGATAGATCATCAGTCCTTTTCTCTAGAGGCATAGTTTGTTTGTCCAACTTGGACTATTATTACAACAAATGCAAGGGACTGGGTGCAGTTTGGGGGTTCAGGAGAGCACTGGGAGTTTGGTCTCCTCAGGAGGCGAGGCTACCAATAAATATTCTGGAAATCCGTGCATTCTTCAGGGCACTTAAGAGTTGACCTCTCCTGAAAAGAGAGACTTATCTGTATTTTCAATTGAACACTGTCACAGCCATGGCTTATATCAATCATCAGTTGGGAACTCACAGTTCCCTAGCGATGAGGGAGATTTCCGGTATTTTGACTTGGGCAGAGAACATTCTCTGAACAATTTCTGCTGTTTATTTTACTGGAGTGAGCACAATTGGGAAGTAGATTATTTCAGTCACCAATCCTTTTATCCTGGGGAGTGATCTCTTCATCTTGAGGTTTTCAAACATATTGTAGAATGGTTGGGTCTCCCAGAAATAGTCCTGATGTCTTATCATTTGAACAACAAGCTTTCCAGATACTTTGCTAGGTCCAGGGATACTCAGGCTGAGTTTGTTAATGTTTCATTAGCTCATTTGGTCATTTTGTCTTGCTTTCATCTGTCCACCAATTGTTCTTTTGCCAAGAGTGATATCCCGGATCAAGCAGGAGCTGTAATCAGTAATTATGATAGCTCCAGCTCAGCCTTGCAGATCTGGTTCAAATGTCCAGTTGTCATCTGTGATCTCTTCTAATGCATCACAACCTTCTGTCTGGAGGTCTTTCTTGTATTAGGATCCAACTTGATGGCTTGAGATTTAACTACTATTTTTAAGGTTTTTCTGATTTTGTAGTTGAAACTTTTAGTTAAAATTCAAGCACGTAAACCTGTGAAAAGAAAGATGTGTCACAAGGCATTCTTTTAAAATGTTTAGAATTCTTCAATTTCTTTAAGATGGCTTGGATAAGGGATTATCTGCTAGTTCTTTAAAGGGTCAGATTTCTGCTTTTTCTGTGTTGTTGCTTAGTTTCCTAGTATTCAGAGCTTTGTTCAAGCTTTAGTTGGGATTAAGCCAGTGATTAAACCAATTTCTCCTCTTTGGAACCTTAATTTGGTCTTCAGAGTTTTGCAGGTTTCTCTATTTGAACCTATACACCATTTGGATATTCTGCTTCTGTCTTTGGAAGGTTTTGTTTCTTTTAGCAATATCCTCTGCTAGAAGAGTTTCAGAGTTGTCCCTGCTTTTTTGCCAGCCTCCTGATCATATTTTTCATCAGGATAAGGCAGTTTTAAGGACTAAATTTGTTTTGTTTATTTTAAGGTAGTTTTTTGGATAACATAAATCGGGAGATGTTGTTCCATCTCTGTCCTAATCCAAAGAATTCTAAAGAGAGACTTCTACATAATGTGGAGGAAGTGAGAGCACTGAAATTCTATTTGCAAGCAACTAAGGATTTTAGACAATCCTCAAGCTTGTTTATTAATTTCTCTGGTTCTAGAAGAGGTCAAAAGGCCACAACTATTACCTTAGCTTCCTGGCTGAAATGTTTTATTCACAAGGCTTACTTGGAGGCAGGGACAGTCTCCTCCTGATAACGTTACAGCCTATTCTACTAGATCAGTTTTTTCTTCCTACTTCCTGGGCTTTTAAAAATTAGGTTTCTATGGATCATCTTTGCAAACAGCGGGGTGTGTCCTAGCAGCATTCTGGAAAGGACGCACATCTCATGAGCTCTGGAAGAAGTATTGATAATCCTCTAGCTATCAAACATCCTAAACAGCATCTATATAAGATTTCTTAGAAATTTCATTGCATTACACCGGGTGGCTCTGCTACAGTTCTTGCTGTTTTAATGAACCTAGAGCTACAGATTGGACATATAAGGCCTAGAGCAATGGCTCAGCATTAGGTAACCCCCCCCCCCAGCCCCACCACTGGACTGTCTTATCTTTGCACAATAGATTGTTACACATCTCTGGAATCTTACCACCAGGAGTATTACTTTGATAGCCAGTAACCATGCTTGCTAAAATACCATTACAACACCTGGATGCCATCTTTCTTAAAATGGAAGAACTCTTTCAATCTGCCAGATCACATATTACAAAGTATTGGTGATGGCGCTATGGGTCTTACACAAACAGACCAGATTATGGAGACACAGATTTTCTCTGATAGTGAACTGTCAATTCTTTAGACATTGATGAACGACAAGGAAGAAGTTCAGAAGCAAAGAAAATATTTCAATGATAGATTACAAACAGCACCAGAAACTTCAATGCCTCCTCTTATTAATAAAGACCACCGGTTCCCGACATCTAATTCTAGGGAAAAATTACCCACTGAGAGAAACCCTAGATATACAGAGAACTGCTGTATATTATTCTGTCAGCACTTCAGCAACTATTGAGGGCGGGAGTCAGGTCATTTACAGGACTGCTCAACCTATATGATGCACCAACCTTAGAATATGCTTTTGATGTCTGGCCACCATTTTCTTGGCTCAAACCTGTGGAAAACACCATACAAGCGGCATTATGGCTTGTTAGTACTCCAGTCACTACTTGGCATGCAAGGGATAAATACGGGACAATACAATATCTATCAGAACATTTTTGTACCGGACTGTTAGTGAATCCCGGCACTAACATGGACTCAGAAATATAACAAGGGACTTCCCCATGGTGCTCCTGTCATGACTTTTAGCACTCGCAAGCTGTACTTTTTTTTTTTTTTTCCAAAAGCTTTTTATTAAGGACGTAATTTCAACAAACAATCTTTCCAAGTTAAGGCAATAACAGTATACATACAATGAATTTACATGAAAGATATGGATATGTGCATGGGGATTGGTTGGATTGATGGGCAGATGAGATCAGCAATCTTTTCCAACATGAAAGTCCTCGTTTTTACAGAGGTATCTCGTGTATATACAGTAGTTTTTCCAAAACATAATCTCATAACAACAATCTACACTGGTGTAATTTTTAAGGTAATAAATCAGTCAATAGAGGGCACACATCAATAGGGTTGAGAGATGATGTTACACTATGCTATACTATATTAAATTAAATTAAATTAAACTGCAGACTCCCCATAATATTGGGTCGTTAATGTGGAGGGGACTCCCGGACCCCTCTCCGCCTATCTGTGGTTTACAGCGTAGGTTCCGTTTTCTATGTTGTCTTATTGCAGGTCTGTCTCAACAGGGGGGTATCTGGGATAGGGGTTAAACTCTGAAGTGATCGCACTGTTTCAAGAGAAAAAGGGGGGGCAATGTTAGGGGGCACAAGGGAGAGGCTGAAGGGGGTATACTTTGGGTTTTATAGATATCTAGGTGTCGGCTGGGCGGTTTAACAGGGACTCCCAAGGTTCCCAAGTAAGGCAATAATTTTGCAGTTGCCCTCTTTCCCTGGCTACAAAATTTTCCATATTCTTAATGTAGTTTACACCTTCCAGTACACTCTGTAATCTTGGGGGTTGGCTCTTCTTCCAGTTCCTAGCTATAAGGAGCTTGGCAGAAATGAGGATATAGATCAGAAGGTTCTGTTTAATCTTGGGTATGCTATCAAGCTCTAAATGTAATATGGCTAGGGCGGGGTTCAAGTCCGTCGTTAATCCTAAATCTCTACAGACCTTTTCTACCTTTTTCCAGTAATCCGTCAATCTAGGGCACGTCCACCAGATATGTAGGGGAGACCCAGGTTCTCCACATCCCCTCCAACACTGTTGTGAATGCCCGGGAAAGAGCTTCTGTAGCTTTGTGGGCACCAAGTGCCATCTGGTAATTACTTTAAAGTATAGTTCGTATAAGGTGATGCAGTGAGTTGCTTTTTTCGTTAAGCTAATGGCTTTGTGCCAAGTCTCAGTTGTAAATGTTAGCTGTAAGTCTCTCTCCCAGGCATCCATATGCGTTGTCTTTTGGGAGGTTGTTTCCTCTATGAGGCAGTGGTAGTGTATCGAGAGAGGTTTAAACTGTTGAAGATTGGCCATCCATCTTGCCTCCCACATAGTCAATTCTCTCATTGAGTCGTCTAGAAATCCCCAGGATTTCATTAATGTGCGCAACCTTAATAGATCGAATCTCAGGTTGGGGGTCAAGGTAGGGGAATCTAACATATCCTGGTGTGGTCGTAGCTTGGCATTATTATAAAAATCCTGTAAAGTATTTATGTCTGAGTCAGTCCAGGTGTTAAGATGGGCGTTGGGTAATCCTATCAAGAGGCCTCTTATGGAGTGCACTGGTGAGGGGTGTGGGGCTATCAGTTTATTATGTCTTAGTTTAAACCATGTCTCTTGGCAGCCCTTCACGATGTTGTTTGCAATGTGTACTCTAATTTGCCAATGTGGAGGTAGCCAAAGCAAGTCCTCCAAGTTAATGTATGCTGGCAGTGATGCCTGTTCTAGTTCTCTCCATCTTGTCGGGGGGAGTTCTTTAGCCCAGGCTGTAACATGTGTTATCATTGCCGCTTCATAATATTTCCTGACATTGGGAAGGCCCAAGCCTCCCTTCTCCAGTGGCATGTGTAGAATATGTGCTGCTACCCGAGGTCTCTTATCATGCCAAGTATAGGCGTTAAAAAGAGCCTGGAACTTTCTGAGTAAGGTGCATGGAACTGGTAGCGGAATGCACCGGAACAGATACGTAAGTTTAGGAAGAATCATCATTTTAAGAGCTGCTATCCTACCTAACCAAGAAATCTCGTCGTAACGTTTGGAGTGAAGCTCTGCAGTGATATTTGTTAGGAGATTTTCAAAGTTCTCTTTTATCACCCTGGCTTTAGCATGGGACAGAAAAACTCCCAAGTGACGAATTCCTTTGGAGGACCACTTAAAAGAATAGGTGGATTGGATAGAGGCACTCTCATTCTGTGGAATATTAATGGAGTATGCTTCCGTTTTAGTCACATTCAATTTATAATATGAGATTTCCCCAAATTGTTGGAATAGGGCCATTAATGGGCGTAGAGAATTAATGGGGTCTGAGAGAAAGACTGTAAGGTCGTCTGCAAAGAGTGAAAATTTCTGGGGGGTATCATGTAGTTGTACACCTTGGATCTCTCTAGATTCTCTAATGGCGAGCGCCAGAGGCTCGATCGCAAGGACAAATAGGAGAGGGGAGAGTGGGCACCCCTGCCTGGTCCCATTTCGAATCGTTATTTTGGGCGAACAAAATCCCAGTCCCCGAACAACTGCTGTGGGAGTGGAATATAAAGCTTTGACCGCCTTGACGAAGGAGTCCGGAATTCCGAACGCCGAAAGGGTCTGGAACAGGTAGTCCCATCTCACCCTGTCAAACGCCTTTTCGGCATCTAGTGACAGGGTGAGCATTTGGAGGTCCATATCAGCAGCCTCCGAGAATATATTTAGGAGGCGTCGGGTATTATCCGTGCCCTGTCGGCCCTGGACAAAGCCCACTTGATCCAAGTGTATGAGCGTCTGCAGGTGCTTCCCCAGTCTATTCGCTAGCATTTTAGCGTAGATTTGGCATCAACATTGATAAGGGAGATGGGTCTATAACTAGAGCACAGTAGGGGATCTTTACCTTCTTTGGGGATTGTTGTGATGTTGGCCTCCAAGAGTTCGGCCAGAAAGCTACCTCTGGATGCAGCATCACTAAACAATCGGAGTAGTATCGGAGCTACAATTGGGCTGAGTGCACGGTAAAATGTTACCGTAAAACCGTCCGGGCCTGGGGCTTTATGAGGTGTCAGTTCGCTTATGGCTATTTTAATCTCTGTTAGTGTAAATTGTTGTTCTAGTTCCGTCCTGGCTTCTTCAGAAAGGGTGGGGATAGGCAGTCCTTTTAAGAACCCCTGGATATCACTATGGTTGGCTTTAGCCATCCCTTCAGTTGCCTCAATGTCGTACAGGGAGGAGTAGTAAGCTGCAAATGCAGCGCCTATGTCTTTGGGCGCGTGTACTGCTCCTCTACGTGTCTCAATGTGGGGTATTCTCTTTTGTTGCGTGCACTTGCGGAGTTTGTTAGCGAGCAGTTTGTCTGCTCTATTCCCTTTATAGTAATAGAGTTGTTTGAGTTTGTGTAGGTTCTCTTGGACCCTTATCAAATCTCGTTTGGCTATTTCATCTCTAATAATTCCTATTTGGCGTGCCATCTGGGGGCTGGGATGTGTTTTATTAGTCTGCTCGAGTAAGCGTAGGTCACCGTAGAGCTTCGCCAAAGACTGACTTCCCTCTTTACGAAGTCGAGCTGTTTTTTTAATGAAATGTCCCCGAAGAAATGCCTTAAGAGCTGCCCACACAATGTCTATGTCAGTATTCCCTATGTCATTGTGTGTTAGGAATTCCTTAACGGTCTCTTGTAGTGCTGGGAGTTCAACATTAGACAGCCATTGTTCTGGGAGTCTCCATGGGGGTCTACCGGAAAGGGACTGTAGTTTAGAAAAGTCTAGATAAACCATGTCGTGGTCAGACCACGTGCAAGGTCTGATGTTGGGGTTTGTAAAGTGATCTAGGGACCAAGAGTCACAGAATATGTAATCAAGTCGAGAGTATGAGTTATGGGCTTTGGAATGGTGTGTAAAGTCTTTTTCTAGAGGCGCTAGACATCTCCATGCATCATATAAATTATGTTGGTAGATGAGTTTCCGAAAAGCATTGGAGGTGGATGAAAGAGTCCTATCTGAGTGTGTCGTGAGGGTGGATTGTTTGTCTTTGGAGGGGTCCCATACCATGTTGAAATCTCCCCCTATTATTAAACTTCCCCTTTTGATCTGATCAACATGTATCAGGAGTTTACGGAGAAAGGGGATTTGCTTGGCATTAGGTGAATATAGGGAAACTAAGGTAAATAAGGTGTCATTGAGTGTGCAGATAAGTATCAGGTATCTACCTTCACTATCCTTTTCGATATATTCCAGTTTGTAGGATAGGTCTTTACTAATTAATATGGCAACACCTCTATTTTTGCTTTCGGAATTAGAGGCGATCTCACAGGTCGGGTAGTGTTTGGAGATCCCAGGGAGTCGGGGTTCTCCGGACCAGTGGGTTTCTTGCAGGAATAAGATATGTAATTTGTGTGTTAGAACATAGTTCTGCAACAGCTTTCTCTTAGTGGGGGAGTTTAAGCCCTGCGCATTCAACGTAGCTACACGTATTGGGGCCATTATAGTAATGGTCTAGGGGCTATCGGGATCGCTAGGGTTAAGGGGTTAGCTTGAAGATAGGGTGTAGGAGTCACTTTTTCCTTAAGGGAGTGCAAGTCTGCCGTACAGCTTTGAGCGTGGGGTATTAAGGTGGGTGACCTCTATGACTGTCTAAAAGTGATATATGTACACTTTCGCAATGAGTGTTCCGTCTGGTCTATGCCAGAGAGACACAACTAAATTGTTGGGGGGGGTGCTATGCGGAGAGGGGTCCAGGGCCCCGCCGGCCCAGTGTGGAGTTTATAAAGCCACAGATAAAAAAGAGAAGGAAAAATAAAAGGAAATACAAGTAAATAGATACAAAAATGAAATGAAATGAAGTAAACATAAGGCATATGTATTATATCAATCAATAAGTTGCTTGTATATGGAGTAAGATATTCAATGCTGTATATCTCAAAGGTTAAAACAGTAATCTCAACAGGAGAAACACGAAACAAAATAAGACAATGTAACAGGAAGTGATTGGAGGCGAAACATCTATTACTTCCCATTGTATGGCCATAGGCTATGTTGTATCAAAACAGGGGCCTATATAGCATTCAATGTTTAATATCTCCCCATTAGGGTTACAATGTGATGTTCATAGTAAGTTGGGTTACTAGTGGGGGGTTCAGCATTTTCCCCTCAAGAGAGCGGAGGTTTGATTTCCCTCACTCGCTATTGGCTGTGAAACAATAGGGGAGAGCAACAAACTATGTCTATGTTCGAGAACTAAGGGTCTCAAGGGGAGTTAAGTGGTGGGTTTATGGCTCTTCACCAGATAATGTGAGTGTTTATTAAAGAGTATAATCTATATGAATTTTGAAGGGTAGGGTATTTTCTAAAATAGTAGTGCCTCAATTTTAAGTTATCAACAGGAGAGATTAAGTATATATTTGATTCTGTTGGTTACATCCTCACCTTTATGTTTCTAGGATTCTAGTCACTTTGCAGCATAGTGGGTGAGCATTTGATTAGTAACCGTATATTACAATGTAACAAGATTATAACGACACAGAGGCCTTCAGTAGGGGGAGCTAATACTATCAAGGGGGTATGGCCAGTGCCTACTCTTCTGGGCGTGAGGCACGCTGTTTCATGTTTCTAAGGGACAATAAAAATATTACAACAGAATCTATAACCAGTCGGTTGAACAGTTACATAGTGTGAGGCATCATAATAAAAAACACATGACATATTCATTTAAGAGCAAAAAACATATATGGCACAATTGGCTAGGTAGATGTATAGTGTAGCACAATGGTTTCAAGTCACTTTTGCCAATCTAGCCAAGAAATAGAGAAATGTAAAGTCCATGGCTAGTGTCTAACAGCATGGAAAACAAACAAATATTAACATATAAAACTGTTATGATCTCACCCATCTTCTTCCTGCTCATCTCCTGGAGACCTTCATAAATTGTGAGGGACATACCTCCCAAAGGAGGAATATCCCCCTGAGGGAATACAGTCAAAGTATCTTACGTAAGCAGGTACTCTATGGGTCTGTATTTGGGTGTGTGCCAACAGTGTCTCTGAGTTTCTTAAGGGATCCAGAGAGTCTTTCATCCGTTCCAGAGGGTCTCTGTGGTAATGGTTTCCAAGGTGGTGCTGATGCTCTTAGGCCAGATCCCCGCTCTGTACTTGTAGATTGGGCCTCTTCATCTGGTGGTAGGAGTTCCCATTTTTGAAGTAGTTCTCTTGTTTGCTGGGGAGTAGAGGTTATATATTGGTTACTATCTTTGGTGATAATAAGGCGTACAGGGAACCCCCATCTGTATTTCAAATCTCGCTCCCTCAGTATTTTGGTATACGGTTGATAGTGTCTCCGGATCTGTAACGTATGGGGGGAGAGGTCTGGATAGATTTGTAGTCCCAGATACTCCTCAGGGAGACGCTTGTCTCTGGCAAGTGCCTTGAGTATTTTCTCTTTGTACGTGTAGTAGTGGAATTTGGCTATCATATCTCTTGGTTGGCCACCATCTGCAGATCGTGCCCTGAGAGCTCTGTGGACTCTATCTATCAAGTGTTCATTATTTGTCGCAGGGCCCAGTATAGCTTCGGATAACTTCTGTAGGTACTTCTCAAGATCTTGTGGTAAAACAGATTCTGGGATGTCTTTAATTCGTATGTTGTTGCGGCGTGACCTATCCTCTAAGTCCGCCAATTTCAATTCTAGATCTGTAATTTGGATGGCTAAGGACTGGGAATAGGACAGAAGGTTGGTATGGTCTATTGCCAGATCTTCCTGCCTGCGCTCTAGCGCGTCTGTTCGTTCACCAATGAGGCCAATATCTCTTTTCAGATCCGCATGCGATCTGTCAAATTTTTTCGATAAAGATTCATGGTGTGATGCTAGTAAGGCTTTCATGGTGTCCATCATATTGTTATTCGTGCAAGTATCTGTCTCCAGGATCTGAGAGGCTTTCTTAACTAATGTTGAGTCAGTCTGAGTATCAGAGACACTGCCTGTGTCGGAGTATTCATCCTCAGATCTTGTTTGGGTAGTTTTTGGACGGTGTTGAAAGTGGTCAACCACCGTTCTTTTGAGTGTGGAGTGGGGTTTGTGCTTGCGTTTATGGGCCTGCGACATTTTGTAGTGGGTGCAGATGAAACTAACTATTGGCAAATTTCTTCTATGGCTGAGTACCTGCTTATTATCTGTGTGCTAGTACTGTAGCATTGATCGGCCGGCGGGGACACAGACTCTTAGGGGTTATTTACATATTGTCATAACCTAGATCTTCTAGGGGTGAGAAAGAAAAAAAAATTTGCCTTCTCAGAAATAGTATAAGCTGCACACCTATAGTTCAGGTATTCGGTCTTAGTGAGAGTAGAAGGGTAAATACTCGGGGGATCCTTCCTTTGTGGGATAAGTTTTAATTTCAAGTACAGTATTTGCTGTGTAAGGTGATATGTATGGCAGTTTTAGTTCTTATCACATACCCCCCTCCTTAGGGGAATTGTCTCCTATTGACGAAGTGGGGAAGGGAATGGTGATATGACTCACTTCCAGTGCGGTGAGAAATGGTAAGGAGAGGGGCTGCTCTGTCTGATTGTACTTATAAGGTATGCCCAGGGTCCCGGTATCAAAAGTACATGCAGCCAGCAAGCGTATGAATATAAGTTTATTGGTCTCTGCAGGGTCTTGATGGGATAGAGCAAAGTGGGTATGTGCTGTCTCCCCAGAAAGTGGTTCAGAAGATCCTGCTCTAGTAGTGGCCTAGCCCGCTGAATGTGAAGTAGATGGGCTGATGGGCGTTTAGTGAGCCCATGCTGTAGTGGGCAAAATGAGTTTCCACAATTAGGGGCAATAGGATAGAGTGTCGCTCAGTTTGTTGCCCTTTTGAGTAAGTTTGTGTGCTGCTGCGTTAACAAACTGTTGAGTGGCCTTACTCTGGGATATGCTGCAGGGATCTGTGAAGCGTTCTAATTGTTGGTAGGCGTGGAGTGGTTCAGGGGTGTATAGTTGGGCAGGGGAACAAGGGCTCAGGCTGTATCGATCACTTTTCTCACCTGACCTCTGTATTGTGGTTATGTCACTGGGCCCGCACCGCAGGTGCACAAGATGGCGGCGGTTCGCGCCAAGAAAGCTGTGGCGTGATTCAGGGTCTCCGGTCTCCTACGCTCTCCCCCGGTAGTCTCAGACAGGTCACTCTCCCACCTTCAGGCGAGGTGGTCAGTTAGGGGTAAGTCCCGTTGGTTGTTTTGATGTTTGTGTGTGCTGGATCTCTGACCCCACCTAGGAGCCCTGTCACTGCCTGTAGTCTGCTGCACCGGAGCGGAGCCCCGACCCTCCGGGCAGCAGTGGTGGGTAAGTCAAGTTCTCTTTTACTCACAAGCAGGTCTGTGTGCCGGGTTGTCTGGTGTACTTTGCCTTTGTTGCTGCAATCTGTTAGTTATCGTCACAAGTTTCCGGTCAGGACAGGCCCCGGTATGGAGAAGTTGAAATCTTCTAGTAGGTACAGCAGCTGTCGATATAGTCAGGTTATTTCTAGCTAGCAGGAGTGTGGATCGCTAAAGGTTCTCTTCTAGAGATAAAAAAGCAATTTTAAACGGCTGTTTTATAGCTATTTTAAAGTGGGTATTAAGGAGCTCTCTCTAGACACGTCTCTCCTGCTTGACGGTTAGCTCCGCCCCCCTCGCAAGCTGTACTTTTATACGGACAGGTTTGACCTAGTCCTCAGAAAGGGTTAACGTGATATGGATTAAAACATATTTTCAATTGCAGTGTATAATGTCATCTATATTTTAGAGCCACTTTATCTCATAAAGTGGTTGTCTATTAGTTTGATTATTAAAGTTGTGTACTATTTCCTTTATTTAGCACATAATATTTCATTCTATTGCATGGTACTAGAATAATTGGATATTACCTATATGCAGTTTTGCTTTCTATTCTAAAGTTCAGAACGCAACTAAGAAACTAGACTTATCTCCTAGTTATGCTTATATTAGATACCCAAGTTAGCCTCTATGCTGTGGCTTGCAGTCATGGCCGCAGATGGGGGCAGAATACTATACTATAACTGTAAATATAATGCCATTGTATGTTTTCATATTACATAGGCCTAGATTTGGAGTTTTGCGGCCAAAGGGGTGCGTTAGCTACACGTGCTTTTTTCTGGCCGCACCTTTTAAATACCGCTGGTATTTAGAGTTCACAGAAGGGCTGCGTTAGGCTCCAAAAAAGGAGCGTATAGCATATTTACCGCCACTGCAACTCTCAATACCAGCGGTGCTTACGGACGCGGCCAGCTTCAAAAACGTGCTCGTGCACGATTCCCCCATAGAAAACTATGGGGCTGTTTGAGCTGAAAAAAAACCTAACACCTGCAAAAAAGCAGCGTTCAGCTCCTAACGCGGCCCCATTGTTTCCTATGGGGAAACACTTCCTACGTCTGCACCTAACACCCTAACATGTACCCCGAGTCTAAACACCCCTACACTTTCTAACCCCTAATCTGCCGACCCCGCTATCGCTGACCCCTGCATATTTTTTTAACCCCTAATCTGCCGCTCCATACACCGCCGCAACCTACATTATACCTATGTACCCCTAATCTGCTGCCCCTAACACCGCCGACCCCTATATTATATTTATTAACCCCTAATCTGCCCCCCACAACGTCGCCGCCAGCTACCTACAATAATTAACCCCTAATCTGCCGACCGGACCTCACCGCTACTATAATAAATATATTAACCCCTAATCCGCATCACTAACCCTATAATAAATAGTATGAACCCCTAATCTGCCCTCCCTAACATCACCGACACCTAACTTCAAGTATTAACCCCTAATCTGCCGACCGGACCTCGCCGCTACTCTAATAAATGTATTAACCCCTAAAGCTAAGTCTAACACTAACACCCCCCCTAAGTTAAATATAATTTTTATCTAACTAAATAAATTAACTCTTATTAAATAAATTAATCCTATTTAAAGCTAAATACTTACCTGTAAAATAAACCCTAATATAGCTACAATATAAATTATAATTATATTGTAGCTATTTTAGGATTTATATTCATTTTACAGGCAACTTTGTATTTATTTTAACCAGGTACAATAGCTATTAAATAGTTATTAACTATTTAATAGTTACCTAGTTAAAATAATTACAAAATTACCTGTAAAATAAATCCTAACCTAAGTTACAATTAAACCTAACACTACACTATCAATAAATAAATTAAATAAAATACCTACAAATAAATACAATTAAATAAACTAACTAAAGTACAAAAAATAAAAAAAGCTAAGTTACAAAAAATAAAAAATTAATTACAAACATAATAAAAATATTACAACAATTTTAAGCTAATTACACCTACTCTAAGCCCCCTAATAAAATAACAAAGCCCCCCAAAATAAAAAAATGCCCTACCCTATTCTAAAATTAAAATAGAAAAGCTTTTTTACCTTACCAGCCCTTAAAAGGGCCTTTTGCGGGGCATACCCCAAAGAATTCAGCTCTTTTGCCTGTAAAAAAAAACGTACAATACCCCCCCCCCCAACATTACAACCCACCACCCACATACCCCTAATCTAACCCAAACCCCCCTTAAATAAACCTAACACTAAGCCCCTGAAGATCTTCCTACCTTGTCTTCACCATGCCAGGTATCACCAATCGCTCCAGGCTCCAAAGTCTTCATCCAAGCCCAAGCGGGGGCTGGAGATCCATCATCCGGCTGAAGAGGTCCATCATCGGGCTGAAGTCTTCATCCAAGCCCAAGCGGGGGCTGGAGATCCATCATCCGGCTGAAGTCTTCTATCAAGCGGCGGCTGAAGAGGTCCAGAAGAGGCTCCAAAGTCTTCATCCTATCCGGGCAGAAGAGTAGATCCGGACCGGCAACCATCTTCTTCCAAGCGGTGACAAGCGGCTCCATCTTGAAGAACTCCGGCGCGGATCCATCCTCTTCTTCCGACGTCCTAAGTCCGAATGAAGCTTCCTTTAAATGACGTCATCCAAGATGGCGTCCCTCGAATTCCGATTGGCTGATAGGATTCTATCAGCCAATCGGAATTAAGGTAGGAAAAATCTGATTGGCTGATGGAATCAGCCAATCAGATTCAAGTTCAATCTGATTGGCTGATGGAATCAGCCAATCAGATTGAGCTCGCATTCTATTGGCTGTTCCGATCAGCCAATAGAATGCGAGCTCAATCTGATTGGCTGTCAGATTTTCCCTACCTTAATTCCGATTGGCTGATAGAATCCTATCAGCCAATCGGAATTCGAGGGACGCCATCTTGGATGACGTCATTTAAAGGAAGCTTCATTCGGACTTAGGACGTCGGAAGAAGAGGATGGATCCGCGCCGGAGGTCTTCAAGATGGAGCCGCTTGTCACCGCTTGGAAGAAGATGGTTGCCGGTCCGGATCTACTCTTCTGGACCTCTTCAGCCGCCGCTTGATAGAAGACTTCAGCCGGATGATGGATCTCCAGCCCCCGCTTGGGCTTGGATGAAGACTTCAGCCCGATTATGGACCTCTTCAGCCGGATGATGGATCTCCAGCCCCCGCTTGGGCTTGGATGAAGACTTTGGAGCCTGGAGCAATCGATGATACCTGGCATGGTGAAGACAAGGTAGGAAGATCTTCAGGGGCTTAGTGTTAGGTTTATTTAAGGGGGGTTTGGGTTAGATTAGGGGTATGTGGGTGGTGGGTTGTAATGATGGGGGGGTATTGTATGTTTTTTTTACAGGCAAAAGAGCTGAATTCTTTGGGGTATGCCCCGCAAAAGGCCCTTTTAAGGGCTGGTAAGGTAAAAGAGCTTTTCTATTTTAATTTTAGAATAGGGTAGGGCATTTTTTTATTTTGGGGGGCTTTGTTATTTTATTAGGGGGCTTAGAGTAGGTGTAATTAGCTTAAAATTGTTGTAATATTTTTATTATGTTTGTAATTAATTTTTTTATTTTTTGTAACTTAGCTTTTTTTATTTTTTGTACTTTAGTTAGTTTATTTAATTGTATTTATTTGTAGGTATTTTATTTAATTTATTTATTGATAGTGTAGTGTTAGGTTTAATTGTAGATAATTGTAGGTATTTTATTTAATTAATTGATTGCTAGTGTAGTGTTAGGTTTAATTGTAACTTAGGTTAGGATTTATTTTACAGGTAATTTTGTAATTATTTTAACTAGATAACTATTAAATAGTTAATAACTATTTAATAGCTATTGTACCTGGTTAAAATAAATACAAAGTTGCCTGTAAAATAAATATAAATCCTAAAATAGCTACAATGTAATTATAATTTATATTGTAGCTATATTAGGGTTTATTTTACAGGTAAGTATTTAGCTTTAAATAGGAATAATTTATTTAATAAGAGTTAATTTATTTTGTTAGATTTAAATTATATTTAACTTAGGGGGGTGTTAGGGTTAGGGTTAGATTTAGCTTTAGGGGTTAATACATTTATTATAGTAGCGGTGAGGTCCGGTCGGCAGATTAGGGGTTAATAATTGAAGTTAGGTGTCGGCGATGTTAGGGAGGGCAGATTAGGGGTTAATACTATTTCTTATAGGGTTATTGAGGCGGGAGTGAGGCGGATTAGGGGTTAATAACTTTATTATAGTAGCGGTGAGGTGCGGTCGGCAGATTAGGGGTTAATTATTGTAGGTAGCTGGCGGCGACGTTGTGGGGGCAGATTAGGGGTTAATAAATATAATATAGGGGTCGGCGGTGTTAGGGGCAGCAGATTAGGGGTACATAAGGATAACGTAGGTGGCGGCGCTGTGCGGTCGGCAGATTAGGGGTTAATAATTGTAGGTAGGTGGTGGTGACGTTGTGGGCTGCAGATTAGGGGTTAATAAATATAATATAGGGGTCAGCGGTGTTAGGAGCAGCAGATTTGGGGTACATAAGTATAACGTAGGTGGCGGCGGTGTGCGGTCGGCAGATTAGGGGTTAAAAAAAAGTATTATAGTGGCGGCGATGTGGGGGGATCTCGGTTTAGGGGTACATAGGTAGTTTATGGGTGTTAGTGTACTGTAGAGCACAGTAGTTTAGAGCTTTATGAACCGGCGTTAGCCCAAAAAGCTCTTAACTCCTGTTTTTTTTCTGCAGCTGGAGTCGTTAGATTTCTAACGCTCACTTCAGCCAAGACTCTAAATACCGGCGTTAGAAAGATCCCATTGAAAAGATAGGATACGCAAATGGCGTAGGGGGATCTGCGGTATGGAAAAGTCGCGGCTGGAAAGTGAGCGTTAGACCCTTTCCTGACTGACTCCAAATACCAGCGGGCGGCCAAAACCAGCGTTAGGAGCCTCTAACGCTGGTTTTGACGGCTAACGCCAAACTCCAAA
The DNA here is from genome assembly GCF_027579735.1 of Bombina bombina. Taxonomy (NCBI): domain Eukaryota; kingdom Metazoa; phylum Chordata; class Amphibia; order Anura; family Bombinatoridae; genus Bombina; species Bombina bombina. Next base: position 714,384,261 of record NC_069502.1, read on the forward strand.
TCTAGGCGATAGATTTTTCAACTTAACAAAATTAGGTACACTCAAGATCATGTTGTATACCCTTCCAATTTACCACAAGCCTACTAAGTTTCAATTTAGTTTATTTCACCTTTTACTTGTCCAGTTTTCCTCCTATCAGACATAAGACAGTTTAGCTATATTAATCTTCTTAAAAGTCTGGTTCCTCTTTTGGCCACTAGATGGCTCCAATAACATATAGAGTCACAGCAACGATAACTTTTATATTGTTCAAAATTTGGGAGCCGTACTTAGATTATATTAATCTCCTGATTTTTAAAGGTCCTTTGTCCCTAGTATTAATGCCACTTCTCCTAGATCCTATTATCACAATATATATTTGTTGTATTATGTAGTCATTAAGTCAATACATTTAATTAGAGGCAGATCACAACACTACTACCAGAATTTTTTAAATATATCCTAAAAAAAATTATTGAAAATCCTATTGTGTCCAAAAGGGTTAAATACCCAGTTGGATTTTCAATGTTTTCTTTAAGGATATCTTTAAAAAATTCTGGTAATAGAGCTATTATTATATACTGTATGTATCTATATATATATTAGAGCTGCGCATCTTCACTTGTCTCACGATTCGATTCGATTACGATTATCATCGTAACGATTCGATACGATTCGATTCTACGATGCATCGCGATGCATCACGATTACTGCCTATGATTTTCATGATCTTGTTCTATTCCATATTTTATATATATATATATATATATATATATACACACACACTTATATATATATATATATACACATACACACATTTATATATATATAGTGTGTGTATATATATATATATATATATATATATATATATATATATATATATATATATATATATATATATATATATATATATATATATATAGAGAGAGAGAGAGAGAGAGATCTATACATACACACACTATGTATGTATATATATATATATATATATATATATATATAGTGTGTGTGTGTGTGTATATATAATAATCTTTTAAACAACTGTGTAAGATGGAAGAGCACTTATAAACATAATGCTACAATATGCACAGATATGTATGTGTAGATTTATTTTACAAAGGAAAATATAACCAGCAGCAGTGTACTCACTCAAACATTCTCACAGAGTACATGCAGACATCTGAAACCTGACCCAGAGAGCATTACCAATAGACCTCCTCTCACATGTTCCGGTCAGGAATTTTTATGACACCTATCCTAAAGAGCCGACAGCAGCCTCATGTAAACAGTGAATCTTTTCTTGTATTATAGATTCACTGTTTACTGTTGCGGTCTCTGCTGCATGTTTCCTCTCAGTCAGATCCCTAGCCCAAACGAGCATTTGAGGGTTGCTGTAAAACTTTTGACTTGCTGTATCTAATAGCAACCCTCAAATGCTCGTTTGGGCTAGGGGTCTGACAGAGAGGAAACATGCAGCAGAGACCGCAACAGTAAACAGTGAATCTATAATACAAGAAAAGATTCACTGTTTACATGAGGCTGCTGTCGGCTCTTTAGGATAGGTGTCATAAACATTCCTGACCGGAACATGTGAGAGGAGGTCTATTGGTAATGCTCTCTGGGTCAGATATCTGCGCAGAGTGCACAGCAAGTCCTGATGTGGTGTAGCTGGGGGCTGTAACCAGATTAATCCTGACACAAATGCTGTCGGCTCGTCTGCTATGTGAGAGAGGCGGGGTCACGTGACGTTGCGCGATGATGTCACCCCTGAATCGATTCTGATCTGCACTGCATCGATGCAGCATCGTTAACAGGCTGCATCGCGATGCATCGCAGAATCGATTATTTTAGGCACCCCTAATATATATATATATATATACATACACACACACACACATACATATATATATATATATATATATATATATATATATATATATATATATATATATGAAGTCTGTAGCAAACACTTGAATTAATGCTAAAGTTCTAAAAAAAAAAAAATTACTCAAGCTTGGTAATTCTTAGAGTTAAAGGGCCATAATACCCAAATGTTTAAACACTTGAAAGTGATGCAGCATAGCTGTAAAAAGCTGACTAGAAAATATCACCTGAACATCTCTATGTAAAAAAGAAAGATATTTTACCTCAAAAGTTCCTCAGTAGCCACCTCCCATTGTAAAGGATTTCTAAGCAGCATTTTAGTATGTTTGTCCCGGGACATCTGAAGGGACTAGCATCGTGCACTCTCATATTATTTCACCAATCAGGTAAAGGAAGCTTACTATGAAATCTCATGAGAGTTATGTCAAATCTCATGAGATCACAGTAAGAGTTCATGACCTCAGCACTGCTGATGCTGATTGGCTGCTGTTCATTTCTTCATTTTTTTTTATTTTTACCTGCAGCTGGGAGCAGGTGAAGTATAACTTTTTACACAGAACTTACTCTGCTGAGCTGAGGAGATTGTGAGGTAAAATATCTTCCTTTTTTACATAGAGATGCTCAGGTGATATTTTCCTGTCAGCTTTTTACAGCTATACTGCATCAATTTCAAGTGATTTAGCATATGAGTATTATGTCCCTTTAAGTGGTGGAAAATGTGAACTGTACACTCTTCATTTTCTAATGATGAACCTGCAGTTAAATTGATGTGTGCTTGCATACAGCGTTGCTATGTATCATAGTAATGTAATGTCCTATCTACTCTGTGCTACCTATTAATCTGTGTATCATTTTATAAAATTATTTATTTTTAATTGTATTTTATTTTTCTCTTAAGACTCACCTGCTTTGAAAGAACTAAATGATGCGTTTCTACAACTTGTAAAAGAAAAAGACTTCAAAATTTTAAGCTTCGCAGAAACTATGCCAACACATGTAGGTAGCATGATGAAATTACATGTGGTACCTGTAGAATCCGCAAGTAAGTAAACCATATTCTTGTTTCTGTAGCTAGAGCTAAACTGAACTATGGAAAATTTAGGAGGGGCAATTAAGGTGGGGGAAATAGAATTGAAAGGCATGTACAGTATTGAGGAAAAGTTTTTTACCTAGATGTGAAATTTAGGAGGGGCAAGTAAGGTGGGGGAAATAGAATTGAAAGGCATGTACAGTATTGAGGAAAAGTTTTTTACCTAGATGTGAAAAATGTGAGTGAACAGAAGAGAATTCTAAATCAAATCAATATTTGGTGTGAACACCATTTGCCTTCAAAACAACATAAATTATTCTAGGTATACTTACGCAAAGTCAGGGATTTTTTTAGGCATATAGTCAGGTGCATGATTAAACAACGTTAAGAACCGTAGACGCAGTGGTCAACCAAGGAAATGTGTAGAGCAGATCAAAGACACATCTTCCGTTTGCAATCAGAAGATGTCCAGCAGTGCCATCAGCTCAGAATTGGCAGAAACTAATGGCACCCTGGTACACTCATCTACTGTTTGGAGAAGTCTGGTCAGAAGTAGTCTTCATTGAAGTTTTGTGGACAAAAAGCCATACGTCTGACAATGAAACAAGGCCAACCGACTCAACTATGTATAAAAACATAGGAATTTAGGGGCAGAAAAATGGCAGCAGGTATGCTGGACTGATGAGTTGAAATTTGAAATATTTGGATGTTCCAGAAGGCATATTGTTCACTGAAGGGCTGGAGAGTGGTGCAAGAATGTATTCTGCAGGCAACAGTAAAGTATGGTGGAGGTTCCTTGCAAGTTTTGGGCTGCATTTCTGCAAATGGAGTTGGGGATTTGGTCAGTATTATGGTCTCCTCAGTGCTGAGAAGTACAGGCAGATACTTATCCATAATGCAGTACCATCAGGGAGGCATCTGATAAGCCTCAAATGTATTCTGCTGCATGACATCAACCCCAAACATACAACCAAAGTCATTAAGAACTATCTTCAGTGTAAAGAACAAGGAGTCCTGGAAGTGATGGTATGGTCCCCACATTTCAACATCATCAAGTCTGTCTAGGATTACATGAAGAGACAGAAGCAACTGAGGCTGCATAAATCCACAGAAGATTTATCTCCTAACTGCTGAGTTCCTTAAAAACTTTGGTAGTCTATTTCAAAGTATTCTTATGTTGCATACTAATGTTAGATACTAATATTTAGTGCAAGCAAATAATCTTACCTTCTACTGTACCCTGCTGCTTCACAACTGCAGGTCTCTGTAGTGGATACCAATTGTTGTTTTTTTATTATTATTATTTTTGTTTCACTCTTTTTATCAGGCCTCACACAAATAGTGACATGTGGATTCTTTGTATGTACTACAACCCTGTTTATTCTTTCTTTCATACATGTGGTGAGATTCTACGATCCATTACTCAGGTGGTTGAAGAATGAAGATGTGCATGTGTTCTTCAGAGAAGGAGGTTTTCAGTCTATGTTGAGGCCCGGTTCCCCTCAGAGTACAGTGCTTGTCAGAGGGGTGTATTTGGGTTATGGTTTATATTACAATGATTTCCCCTTATGTGTCTTCTGCCTCCCTTTACAGATCTACATAATACTCCTATTTCATAACTACTGCTGATATGTTTCAATACTGTTTTGGCTGTATGATGCTGATGGGGTGCCTCGGCTATGAAATTATTCTTTAACACTGCTGTCTCTAGGGCTTTGGCTGCTCTCCCGCCTTCAAACAAGTGTAAAAGGTCAGTTAAAATGTTACTTTCTACAAGTGCTATGTGCCTTGATACAAGGGATACGGTGGTATCTTCAGATGGTGAAGTTTCCTCTGGGAATGAGGATTCCTCATGTGATGTAGAACCTGATATTTGCTCCTTTTTTATTTAAAGTTTAACATATTTGTTCTCTTTTAAAAGAGGTCTTAGTCACTTTGGGAGTTGAAGACCCTAAGTCTTCTGATTATAAACCTTGTAATCGATTAAATTCACTGTTTAAAACTGTGCCTGATGCTGTATCTTATATGATTGCTGGGAATGGTCTAAGCCAGGAGTGTCTTCTAATCCTTCTGCAATGTTTAAAAAATGATACCCTTTACCTGCTGTTATTTAATATATCTAGCCAAGAAGACAAGGATCACAAATTTGAGGATCCTATGGAAAGACAGGGATTACAGCACTCTTTTATATATTTAAAAATCATTCAATTTATTATACAGATAGTCGTCGACTTATAACCGCATTACGTTCTGAATGTCCGGTTGTAAGACGATTTGGACGTAAGTCGGTCGTTGTATCTACGGCCCGTACTTTAAATGGTCTAATGTAGGGTGTAGGGCAGATAGGTCTGCCGCTACACATCACAGGTATTTTGGACTGCGACATGGTGAGAGGCGGTGACACATGCAAAGGCAGCTGCTGCTGCTTACGACAGTCACTCTTGTATGGCCTGAATACAAGCACTGCTGCCTGCAGTACGACATAAGGTCGTAAGTATGGATGGTCATAAGTCGCATAGTTTGTAAGTCGACGACTATCTGTATTCATAACCAGAATATACGTTAAGAAATTGCAGATGCAACATAAAAACACCCATTCATACACAACCAAAAGACAGTTTGCACACTATAAAAGAATATGAAAGTTCAATGTAGTCAAAGATAGTGACTTTGTAAATATGTAAATACATATATGTATATAAAAAAACTAATATGGATGCCACGAATGCCAGAATTTAAGATGCAAATGAATACTAAAATTAATAATTTCTATGAATAAAGTCCAAGTCCACCTTAATTAATAATGAGAAGAAAAGGAGGCGGGGTCTGTATGTTAAAAGAGCAGCAGACCCAATGAACAGTAACCCTGACAAAGCCCTTGTTGAAAAGGATTATGTTTGAATCGTGTCTCTGCACTTTTGGATCAAACTGAATAACCAGAAGTATTGAAACAGCCATCCCAAAGGTAACAGTCGCTTGTCTTTTGGAAGTGTTTCAGTATACAGGAAGAGCAGAAGACTTAGAGAGCTGCAAAGTGCCGCGGCTCGAATTTAACTTGTGTGGGAGGCGATTGGAAGGAGTGACGGCTTGAAACAAGATAGGATGAACTTTACTATGTTTGTGATGGCTTTGGAAATAGAAGTCTAATAAGCCGTTGCAACGGTGACACTCCTAGTTCCAATTTTTGAGCTTGCCTACTCTGTTTTGAACTGCTTAAAATACCTGCTATAACACTAACACATGCAATCAATTTTCTTGTTATCAAACCACTGTGATTTTAATCCTCTGCGACTGTGAGAAGCATGGGGCAATACTAAGATAACGCCAAAAACAAAATCAGGAGTTTTGCTTCTAATAATATACTGCTGGACATTTTACAAATTGACTGTGACAAAGCATGGGGCAATAACATAACTCTGCAGATACAATCAGGAGTCTTGCTTCTAATAATATACTGCTGCACATCTCTCAAGCAGGCTTTTCTATTAACAAAGTTCCAGCGCTGGCCACTATAAAAACACGCTTGTGAATGATTATTCTTCTAATGTGTGTACACATACCAGATATTATCGTGGACTATGCTATGAAAGGAAGCAACTTTATTTGCCTTTTTTGTCTAATCAAACTGTCCTTTGGTTACGCGTATAAATGGGTCATGGGTGTTTTTATGTTGCATCTGCAATTCCTTAACATACATTCTGGTTATGAATATAATAAATTTAATGATTTTTGAATATATAAAAGAGTGCAGTAATCCCTGTCTTTTTATAGGATCCTAAAGTTAGTGATCATTGTCTTCTCTGCTAGATATACAGTATTAAATTGAACTAAATATGGGTATGCACCACCTATAAAAATATAGTATATTTTGAAGATTTACAATATCACTGAATTTTGTAATCTTCTCCTGGGAAGAATTGACTAGAAATAAACTTTACCTGCTGTTAGTCTAGAGTTATGGGAAACTGTTCCCAAAGTGGATGGAGCTCTTTCCACTCTAGCTAAACATACTACTATTCCTTTGGTAGATAGTACTTCCTTTAAGGACCCTTTAGACAGGAAGTTATAATCCTTTTTTATAAGGGCCTTTCTACATACTGGATATATTCTCAAGCCAGCTATTTCTATTGCTGATGTAGCTGCTGCTTCTACTTTCTGGTTGTCCAGTCTTTCAGAGCAGTTTTCTGATGACCATGTTAGCGCTAATCTATTAATTTTGCTTCAGGGTGCAAATTATTTTATTTGTGATGCTGTGTTTGATATCATGAAAATCAATGTCAAAAGCATGTATTTAGCAATTCTTGCCAGGAGTGTCCTGTAGCTTTAATCCTGGAATTCTGATATGGTGTCTAAATCTAGATTGTCTCTTTCTTTTCAGGGAAAGAAGTTATTTGGGTCTGATTTAGATTCTATTATTTTTACTATTACTTGGGGTAAAGGAGCTTTTCTTCCTCAAGACAGGAAGTCTAACGGAAAATCCAAAACTCCTAATCATTTTTGTTCCTTTAGTCAGAATAAAGAACAGAAAACTGACTCCCTTGTTCAAAATCAAGGTTCCTCTGTTTCAGTCTAGAGGCCTAATGCTAATTGGAACAAGTCCAAACCGGGTAAGAAATCTGTTCCTGCCTCCAAAACCGCATAAAGGCATGGCCCCTGATCCAGTAGCTCTGTCCCAAATTCCTGGGTTCAGAATATTGTTTCGCAGGGATATCGAATTGGATTCAGAACAAGGCCTCCCAGAGGATTTTTTCTGTCCAATGTTCCAAGGAATCCTTTAAAAGCTCTGGTTTTTCTTCAGTCTGTCTTAGATCTGGAAGATATAGGAGTGATTGGTCCAGTTCCTTTGCAAGAACAGGGGATGGGATTTTATTCAAATCTCTTTATTGTTCCAAAGAAGGAAGATACTTTCAGATCAATTTTAAATCTTAAGACTCTAAACAAGTTTGTAATGATTCCATCTTTCAGAATAGAAAATATCAGGGCTATTCTGCCTTTTGTTCAGCAAGGTCAATTTATATCTACAATAGATTTAAAGGATGCTTAACTTCATATTCCAATTCACCCAGAACATCACCAGTTTCTGAGGTTTGCTTTTCTGAAATAGCATTATCATTTTGTTGCTCTTCCAGTTGGTCTGGCCACAGCTCCAAGAATATTAACAAGGTTCTGAGTGCCCTTTTGTCTGTGATCAGAGCTCAGGTTATTGCAGTAGTTCCTACCCTGGGCGATATATTGGTAATAGCTACGTCTTTTTTTCCTTTAGCAGAATTTCACACCAAACAACTATTGTTGTTTCTTCAACAGCATGGTTGGAAGATCAATTTGCCAAAGAGATATTTGATTCCTCAGTCAAAGGTTACTTTCCTAGGTTTCCAAATAGATTCAGTGTCCATGAGTCTTTCTCTTACAAAGCAGAGACGGATTAAATTATCAGCTTGTCTGAATATTCAGTCACTTTCATTCCCTTCAGTGGCACAATATATGGAAGTTCTAGGTTTCATGATTGCAGCTTCAGAAGCAATTCCATTTGCTCGATTACACATGAGGCCTCTTCAGCTTTGTATGCTGCGTCAATGGTGCAGGCATTATACTCGGCTATCTCAAGGATATTCTTAGATTCCAGTACAAGTCAGAATTGGTGGCTGAGTCATTTTATTATTCAGGGGGCTTCTTCTGCTCATCCTACCTGGTCTTTGATAACCACAGATGCAAGTCTTTCAGGTTGGGGAGCTGTTTGGGGGTCTCTGGCAGCACAGGATGTTTGGGATCCTCGGGAGGGGAGGTTACCTATCAATATTTTAGAACTCCGTGCAATTTTCAGGGCCCTTCAAGCTTGGGCTCTGTTGAAAAGGGAGTTGTATCTCCATTTCCAGACAGACAATGTCACATCAGCAGCTTATGCCAATCATCAAGGGGAAATTCACAGTTCCCAGGCTATGATTGAGGTATTTCGATTTCTCTCTTGGGCAGAAGTCAATTCTTGCCTAATCTCTGCGATTCACACCCCAGGAGTGAACAATTGGGAAGCAGACTTTGTCAGTTGTCAGTCTCTACATCCAGGGGAGTGGTCTTATTCATCAGATTGTGTTCAATTTGATTGTGGATCTTTGGGGTCTACCAGAGATAGATCTGATGGCCTCTCATTTGAAGAACAAACTTTTTGAAGGTATTTTGCAAGATCCAGGGATCCTCAGGCAGAGGAAGTGGGTGTTCTATTAGTTCCTTGGTCATTTCAGCCTGTGCATCTGTTTCCCTACTAGGGTGCTTCTTTCCAGAGTGATTTCCAAGATAAAGCTACAGAAGTCATTTTTAATCCTGATTTCCCCAGCGTGGCCTCACAGGATTTGGTATGCAGATATGCTTCAAAGTCTCTAAAATTGATGGCATGGAAATTGAACGCTTAGTTCAATATTCTCATATTCTGTGATTGAAACTCTGATTCAGACTCGTTCACCTGTTTCTAGGATGATTTATCACAAGGTTTGGAAAACTTACATTTCAGGGTGTATAGATCATGTTTTTTTTCTGGCATTCTTAGGGCTGCAACTAATGATTATTTTCATAATCGATTAATCGTCCGATTATTTTTTCCATTAATTGACTAATCGGACAAAAAATTAGTTATTTTTTTCCTATATTTAAAATAAAATCCACATACTGAGTGTTATAAATATAAACATCTGACTAAAACTTTACATTAACACAACTGTTAGTCCAATTTTTTAAGCAGCAGAACACATTTTTATAATTAAGCAAAACAAACCACAAACTGTTTGAAATGAGGTAGAACTAGTAATAGGTAGACTATCACTGTTTATAACATTCTGTTATTCACTCTTTCAGAAACTTTTCATTTAAAAGCAAAAATGTCAACATGACCACATGCTCCTGGCTGAGGCTGGCTCTCTTTTTTTGCAAGCTATTTTGCCTTGCAACAGAGAAGAGGCGCTCAGATGGTGTTGAGGTGCCTGAGATGCATAAGTAGTGTTTTTGCCAATTTCACCAAGGTGGACTATTTTATCTTTTTTTTTTAGTTTTCCACCAATGCAAGAGGCCTCTTAAAGTAAGCCTGGACTTCATTCTGACATAAAAATATATTGAATATCTATATGCAATGGTAAACAACCAGCTAAAAGGCTAGGGGGGAAAATATATAGTCCACTCTTAAAATAACAGATATATACTTACAAAGGTTGAATTTGGTACATATTCCAATTAGTTAAAAATATTACAAAAAAAAAACTAAAAATAGAGTATATATAATCAGCAATAGCAAGCGATCCGCTAAAAATTGTGCAAACAGGTAATAGTGACATCAATTCATATAACAACTAGCATCAATCTAGGGCTAGGTGTAAATAACAAGCTTGGCACTATATCATGCAAAGCATAATCCCAAATCACTTGATTTAATATAAACAATCCAAATTATGACTCCTGTTTTATTTCTGGGTTGCACATAAGACAGGAGTAGTTGTAAACTTATAGTGTCCTGAAAAAGTGAAAAGTAAAATGTCTGTAGTCATCCTTTAGGCTAAGGGCATAACCATAAAGCACAATACCATGTGCAGGAGCTTATTGGAGTAAAGCAGCTGGTGCTGTGCACAGACCAACTAATTGCAAACCAACTTATCGATTATGAGATTCGTTGACAACTATTTTCATAATCGATTATTATAGATTATGCCAAATAGTTGTTGCAGCTCTAGGCATTCTTTTAGAATTCCTAGGATCCTTCAGTTTTTGCAGAATTGTTTAGATAAAGGTTTATCTGCCAGTTCTCTGAAAGGACAGCTTTCTGCTCTTTCAGTATTGTTTTACAGAAAGATTGCTAGTCTTCCTGATGTTCATTGTTTCGTTCAGACTCTGGTCCAAATTAAACCTGTTATTAAGCCTATTTCTTCTCCTTGGAATATTACCCTGGTGTTAAGAGTTTTGCAAGCTCCTCCTTTTGAGCCTATGCAAAAATTGGACATTAAACTTCTTTCATTGAAAGTGTTGTTTCTTTTGGCTATTTCTTCTGCTAGAAGAGTTTCAGAATTGTCTGCTTTTCTTTTACAAGATATGACGAGTCCACGGATTTCATCCTTATGGGATTACGCCTCCTGGTCAGCAGGAGGAGGCAAAGAGCACCACAGCAGAGCTGTATATATAGCTCCTCCCTTCCCTCCCACTCCAGTCATTCTCTTTGCCTGTGTTAGTGTTAGGAAGAGGTAAAGTGAGGTGTTAGTTTAGATTCTTCAATCAAGAGTTTATTTTCAAATGGTGCCAGTGTGTACTATTTTACTCAGGGTGCAGCTATAGGGTCTGTGCAGATTACATTCGTCCTCTCTGACTCCCAAGGAGGGCTGCCCTGATGAATATGGTCTTAGCAAGTTTTATCTAAGACCCAGTTTGTCCCCACAGATTCCTGGAGGAGATGAAGGGCCTCTTGCAGTGTGAGGCGAGTCATGTTGTTACTCAACATGGAGGTATGTGCAGTCTTTATTTCTGTGACACTTGGTACTGAAATGGCTGGGGGCTCTCGGAGTGAATTCCGCATCTCATGATGTTTATTATGCTTGATATAGGCATGGCAGTGTGATGTGTTTTTTTTTTTTTACTGGGGGAACTGGCTTCATGTGGGGCACTTTTATAAGGTGCAACGATACTCTGGTGGCTCCATTTTTGTGTGTTTTACTTTACATTATGAGCCACGCAGGAGTCCCGCTTTGACACGCCCACGATGGGCGGGGCACTCTTTCGCGCGCAAGTAGAAGCAGCGCAGTGCCTGTCTGGGAGTCGATCGGATGTTTGGCTTTAGTCAGCAAGTTGTTCTGTCTGGACCGCATGGGTAGTTAGAACTCAAGCGGTCTAGACACTCTGCTGTGCGAGTGACGTTCCTGTGTCTCAGTGATGGGGCAGGTAAGCGTCGCAGCGGAGCTGTGGCAAGATGATCAAATCTGAAGTAGATAAGTTTGCAGGTGCAATTATCCTTTAGGAGTTAGTTAATTACTCATGGGATAGATATAACTGCGATCTTTATATTTGCAATGCCACAATTATAAGTGTTTTTCAGCCGCACATGTGTGCTGCGCAAAGGCTTTTCTTTTCTCTTAAAGACACAGTTTTTTTTTATTCTAAATAACTAGATTGTGCATTTTTATTCTAAATTAACAGGTTGTGCATAAAAGTGTTTGATATTACTGAATACAATTTTCTGTTTTTTACTATGGATGACCTTGAAGCCAGTACTTGTTTCATGTGTTTAAATGCCATTGTGGAACCCCCGCTTACTTTTTGTCCCTCATGCACTGAGAGGGCACTACAATGTAAAGATAATTTTTTTTAACAAAGATATAGCGCAGGATGTTTCTCAGTCTGATGAGACTCATGGTATGCCAATTATTTCTCCCCAAGCGTCACAGCCCTTAACACCCACGCAAGCGACGCCATGTTCTTCAACTGCGTCCAATTCATTTACTCGGCAGGATATGGCTGCAGTTATGTCATCCACCCTTACAGAGGTTTTATCCAAGTTGCCAGTGTTACAGGGCAAACGCAGCAGGACAGAAGCCACTTTGGTTCCTGCGCCTTCTGATGCCTTGATGGCTATCTCCGATGTACCCTCCCAGGGATCTGATTTGGGGGGTAGGGAGCTTCTGTCTGAGTGAGAACTTTCTGACTCAGGGAGTGCGTTACCTCAGACAGACTTGGACGTCATGTCCTTCAGATTTAAGCTTGAACACCTCCGCTTATTACTTAGGGAAGTTTTAGCGACTCTGGATGACTTTGACTCTATTGTGGTACCACCAGAGAAATTGTGTGAGATGGACAAATACCTAGAGGTCCCTTCTTATTCTGATGTGTTTCTGGTTCCTAAGAGAATTTCGGAAGTTCTTACACGGGAATGGGAAAGACCGGGTATACCGTTCTCACCTTCTAATTTTAAGAAAATGTATCCTATAGCTGACACTGTTCGGGATTCTTGGCAAACGGTCCCTAAGGTGGAGGGAACTATATCTACCCTGGCTAAGCGTGCAACTATTCCTATTGAGGACAGTTGTGCTTTCAAAGACCCTATGGATAAAAAGTTAGAGGGTCTTCTAAAAAATCTATTCATTCATCAGGGTTTTCTATTACAACCTTGTATTGTATTAGTTACAACTGCCGCAGCCTTTTAGTTTGACGCCTTAGAGGAGTCTCTGAAGACTGAGACTCCTTTAGAGGAAATACTAGATAGAATTAAGGCCCTAAAGCTGGCTAATTCTTTTATTACGGATGCCGCCTTTCAGATCGCCAAGCTGGCGGCCAAGAATGCAGGATTTGCCATTTTAGCGAGAAGAGCTTTATGGTTGAAATCTTGGTCTGTGGATGTGTCCTCTAAATCAAAGCTTTTGGCTATTCCTTTCAAAGGAAAGACCCTGTTTGGGCCTGACTTGAAAGAAATCATTTCTGACATTATGGGAGGTAAGGGTCACCTCCTACCTCAGGATAAAACAGCTAAACAAAGGGGTAAACAGAGTAATTTTCGTTCCTTTCGAAATTTCAAGGGAGTCCCTTCTTCTTCCGCAAAACAGGAAGGGAATTTTACACAAACCAAGTCCATCTGAAGACCCAACCAGGCTTGGAACAAGGGTAAACAACCCAAGAAGCCCGCTGCTGCTCCCAAAACAGCATGAAGGGGTGGACCCAGATTCGGGACCAGATCTAGTAGGGGGCAGACTTTCTCTATTTGTCCAGGCTTGGATGAGAGACATTCAGGATTCCTGGACACTAGAAATTGTGTCTCAAGGGTATCAGTTGGAGTTAAAAAATTCCTTCCCAAGGGGAAGGTTTCTTCTTTCACGATTATCTGTAGACCAGATAAAAAGAGAGGTGTTCTTACGTTGTGTAAAAGACCTCTCCACTATGGGAGTAATTTGTCCCATTCCAAAACAGGAACAGGGGCAGGGGTTTTACTCAAACCTTTTCGTGGTTCCCAAAAAATAGGGAACATTCCGACCCATTTGAGATCTCAAGACTCTAAACAAGTACCTCAGAGTCCCATCCTTCAAGATGGAGATGATTCGCACAATTCTTCCATTGATCCAGGAGGGTCAATATATGACTACCGTGGACATAAAGGATGCATATCTTAATATTCCTATCCACAAAGATCATCACCAGTTCCTAAGGTTTGCCTTCCTGGACAAACATTTTCAGTTTGTGGCTCTTCCTTTCGGGCTGGCCTCGGCACCCAGGATCTTCACGAAGGTTCTAGGGTCTCTGCTGGCGGTTCTCAGACCGCGGGGCATTGCAGTGGTGCCTTATCTGGACGATATTCTGATCCAGGCGTCGTCTTATCAACTGACAGGGTCTCATACCGACATGGTTCTGTCCTTTCTAAGGACTCACGGGTGGAAGATGAATCTAGAAAAGAGTTCACTAATTCCACAGACAAGGGTTCCTTTCCTGGGAACTCTAATAGATTCTATATCCATGAAAATCTTCTTGACGGAAGTCAGAAAATTAAAGATTCTGAATACATGCCGAGCCCTTCAGTCCAATCCTCGGCCATCAGTGGCTCAGTGCATGGAGGTAATTGGATTGATAATGGCGGCAATGGACATCATTCCATTTGCTCGTTTACATCTCAGACCTCTACAACTGAGCATACTCAGGCAGTGGAATGGAAATGCAAATTTGTCTCCTCAGATAGATTTGGATCAGGAGACAAGAGACTCTCTTCTTTGGTGGTTGTAGCCGAATCATCTGTCCCAAGGGACGTGCTTTTGCAGACCCTCATGGGTAATAGTGACAACAGACGCCAGTCTACTAGGTTGGGGTGCTGTCTGGAATTCCCTGAAGGCTCAGGGTGTTTGGACTCGGTCGGAGTCTCTACTTCCAATCAATATTCTGGAATTGAGAGCAATATTCAATGCACTTCAGACTAGGCCTCAGTTGGCTTTTGCCAAGTTCATCCGATTTCGGACAACATCACGACTGTGGCTTACATCAACCATCAGGGAGGAACAAGAAGTTCCTTAGCGATGACAGAAGTATCCAAAATAATTTGGTGGGCGGAGGCTCACTCTTGTTATCTGTCAGCAATCTACATCCCAGGAGTGGACAACTGGGAAGCGGATTTTTTGAGCAGACAGACGTTTCATCCGGGGGAATGGGAACTCCATCTGGAGGTCTTTGCCACCCTGATTCTCAGATGGGGCAGACCGGAGCTGGATCTTATGGCATCTCGTCAGAATGCCAAGCTCCCGAGATACGGATCCAGGTCCAGGGATCCTCAGGCCGAACTAATAGATGCCTTGGCAGTGCCTTGTTCATTCCACCTAGCTTATGTGTTTCCACCGTTTGCTCTCCTTCCCCGGGTGATCACTCGGATCAAACAGGAGAGGGCGTCAGTGATTCTCATCGCTCCTGCGTGGCCTTGCAGGACTTGGTATGCCGATCTGGTGGACATGTCCTCTCTGCCACCGTGGAAGCTTCCATTGAGGCAGGACCTTCTCATTCAGGGACCCTTCCATCATCCGAATCTAATTTCTCTGCAGCTGACTGCTTGGAGATTGAACGCTTGATTTTATCTAAGCGAGGGTTTTCTGACTCGGTCATTGATACCCTGATTCAGGCACGTAAGCCTGTTACTAGAAAAATTTACCATAAGATATGGCATAAATATCTTTATTGGTGCAAATCCAAGGGCTACTCATGGAGTAGGGTTAGGATTCCCAGGATTTTATCTTTTCTCCAAGAAGGATTGGAGAAAGGATTGTCAGCAATTTCCTTAAAGGGACAGATTTCTGCTTTATCTATTTTGCTACACAAATGTCTGGCAGATTTTCCAGATGTTCAATCTTTTTGTCAGGCTCTGACTAGAATCAGGCCTGTGTTTAGACCAATTGCTCCTCCTTGGAGTTTGAATTTAGTTCTTAATGTTCTTCAAGGGGTTCCGTTTGAACCTATGCATTCCATAGATATTATGTTATCTTGGAAAGTTTTATTTTTGGTTGCTATTTCTTCTGCTCGCAGAGTTTCTGAGCTTTCTGCGTTACAATGTGATTCTCCTTATCTTATTTTCCATTCTGATAAGGTGGTCTTACGTACCAAACCTGGTTTCCTTCCTAATCCTTCTTCTAAGAAGGAGCGTCTGTTACATAACTTGGACGTGGTTCGTGCCCTGAAGTTTTACTTGCAGGCGACTAAAGATTTTCGTCAATCATCTTCATTATTCGTTGTTTTTTCTGGAAGATGTAAGGGCCAGAAAGCTACGGCTATCTCTCTTTCTTTTTGGCTGAAGAGTATCATCCGTTTGGCATATGAAACTGCTGGACAGCAGCCTCCTGAAAGAACTACGGCTCATTCTACTAGGGCTGTGGCTTCCTCATGGGCATTTAAAAATGATGCTTCTGTTGAACAGATTTGCAAGGCTGCAACTTGGTCGTCTCTTCACACTTTTTCCAAATTTTACAAATTTGATACTTTTGCCTGTCTTGTCCCTCCCTTTCATCCGTGTCCTATTGCTTTGGTATTGTATCCCATAAGTAAGGTTTATTTCTTTTACGATATGACGAGTCCACGGCCCACCCTGTCATTTTTTAAAACAGGTCTTTATTTGTATTAAACTTCAGTCACCTCTGCACCTTGGCTTTTCCTTTCTCTTCCTAACTTCGGTCGAATGACTGGAGTGGGAGGGAAGGGAGGTGCTATATATACAGCTCTGCTGTGGTGCTCTTTGCCTCCTCCTGCTGACCAGGAGGCGTAATCCCATAAGTAAGGATGAAATCCGTGGACTCCTCATATTGTAAAAGAAATAAATTTATCAGGTAAGCATAAATTTCCTTTTTCTTGTGAGTCATCTTATCTGATTTTTCATCAGGATAAGGCTGTTTTGTGGACATCATTCACTTTTTTGCCTAAGTTTCTTTCTTCATACAACATTGGTAGAGAGATTGTTGTTCCTTCTTTGTGTCTGAATCCTAAGAATGCTTCTGCAAGATCTTTGCATTTTCTGGATGTTGTTAGGGCATTAAAATATTATGTTGATGCTACTAAGGATTTCAGACAGACCTCTAGTATGTCTGTTATTTTTTCTTGGCTTATAAAAGGTCAGGTTTCTTTAGCCTCTTGATTGAAACTTCTAATTCACATAGCTTATTTGGATTCAGGTCACCCTCCACCACAGCAGATTACAGTTTATTCTACTTGGTCAGTTCCACTTCCTGGGCTTTATAGAATTAGGCTTCAGTTGATCAAATTTGCAAAGCAGCTACTTGGTCTTCTTTGCATACTTTTACTAAATTTTACCATTTTGATATTTTTGCTTCTTCTGAAGCAGCCTTTGGTAGAAAGTTCCTGCCCGCAGTTGTCTCAGTTTGAGGATTGTTCCTGTTTTTAGGTATATTTATTTTCTTTTTTTCCTCACTTAGAGCTCGCTTCCATTGAGTCGTTAAAAATGGAGCCGTAAGCTACCGAAGCGGCCGACAGCTAAAAGTAATTTACATCTCCATTTTAGTACCAGGTTTCCATTGAAAAGATTAGCGTGTTGCGCGCAGTTGCTCTTTTCGGCCGTACGTAAGTTTGCGCTGCCAACCGATGTTGGATTCGACGAAAAGCGCGCCATAACAAGTGCATTGCCATGGTAACCTGACCTTTGTCTATAAGAATAATGGTTTGCGTCTGCACTCTTTACCTGTGATCGCCTCTAGAGAGCTAGAGGGAGCGGTTTGGATATTTTTTTGAGAGTTAGTGGATAGTTGGAGATTTGTTTTTCATACGCCTAGATTTGGAGTTTTGCGTTAGAAGGGGTGCGTTAGCTACGCTTGCTTTTTTCTGGCCGCACCTTTTAAATATCGCTGGTATTTAGAGTTCACAGAATAGCTGCGTTAGGCTCCAAAAAAGGAGCGTAGAGCATAATTTACCGACACTGCAACTCTCAATACCAGCGGTGCTTACGGACGCGGCCAGCTTCAAAAACGTGCTCGTGCACGATTCCCCCATAGGAAACAATGGGACAGTTTGAGCTGAAAAAAAAAACCTAACACCTGCAAAAAAGCAGCATTCAGCTCCTAACGCGGCCCCATTGTTTCCTATGGGGAAACTCTTCCTAAGTCTGCACCTAACCCCTAACATGTACCCCGAGTCTAAACACCCCTAACCTTACACTTATTAACCTCTAATCTGCCGCCCCCGCTATCGCTGACACCTGCATTTTATTATTAACCCCTAATCTGCCGCTCCGTACACCGCCGCAACCTACGTTATAGCTATGTACCCCTAATCTGCTGCCCCTAACACCGCCGACCCCTATATTATATTTATTAACCCCTAATCTGCCCCCCACAACGTCGCCGCCAGCTACCTACAATAATTAACCCCTAATCTGCCGACCGCACCTCACCGCTACTATAATAAAGTTATTAACCCCTAATCCGCCTCACTCCCGCCTCAATAACCCTATAAGAAATAGTATTAACCCCTAATCTGCCCTCCCTAACATCGCCGACACCTAACTTCAATTATTAACCCCTAATCTGCCGACCGGACCTCACCGCTACTCTAATAAATGGATTAACCCCTAAAGCTAAGTCTAACACTAACACCCCCCTAAATTAAATATAATTTCTCCAACATAGGTGTGTCCGGTCCACGGCGTCATCCTTACTTGTGGGATATTCTCTTCCCCAACAGGAAATGGCAAAGAGCCCAGCAAAGCTGGTCACATGATCCCTCCTAGGCTCCGCCTACCCCAGTCATTCTCTTTGCCGTTGTACAGGCAACATCTCCACGGAGATGGCTTAGAGTTTTTTAGTGTTTAACTGTAGTTTTTATTATTCAATCAAGAGTTTGTTATTTTGAAATAGTGCTGGTATGTACTATTTACTCAGTAACAGAAAAGAGATGAAGATTTCTGTTTGTATGAGGAAAATGATTTTAGCAACCGTCACTAAAATCCATGGCTGTTCCACACAGGACTGTTGAGAGCAATTAACTTCAGTTGGGGGAACAGTGTGCAGTCTCTTGCTGCTTGAAGTATGACACATTCTAACAAGACGATGTAATGCTGGAAGCTGTCATTTTCCCTATGGGATCCGGTAAGCCATGTTTATTACGATCGTAAATAAGGGCTTCACAAGGGCTTATTAAGACTGTAGACTTTTTCTGGGCTAAATCAATTCATTATTAACACATATTTAGCCTTGAGGAATCATTTTATCTGGGTATTTTGATATAATAATATCGGCAGGCACTGTATTAGACACCTTATTCTTTAGGGGCTTTCCCAAAGCATAAGCAGAGCCTCATTTTCGCGCCGGTGTGGCGCACTTGTTTTTGAGAGGCATGGCATGCAGTCGCATGTGAGAGGAGCTCTGATACTTAGAAAAGACTTTCTGAAGGCGTCATTTGGTATCGTATTCCCCTTTGGGCTTGGTTGGGTCTCAGCAAAGCAGATACCAGGGACTGTAAAGGGGTTAAAGTTTAAAACGGCTCCGGTTCCGTTATTTTAAGGGTTAAAGCTTCCAAATTTGGTGTGCAATACTTTTAAGGCTTTAAGAATTTTGAACAATTCCTTCATGTTATTTCGCAATTGCAGTAATAAAGTGTGTTCAGTTTAAAATTTAAAGTGACAGTAACGGTTTTATTTTAAAACGTTTTTTGTACTTTGTTATCAAGTTTATGCCTGTTTAACATGTCTGAACTACCAGATAGACTGTGTTCTGAATGTGGGGAAGCCAGAATTCCTATTCATTTAAATAAATGTGATTTATGTGATAATGACAATGATGCCCAAGATGATTCCTCAAGTGAGGGGAGTAAGCATGGTACTGCATCATTCCCTCCTTCGTCTACACGAGTCTTGCCCACTCAGGAGGCCCCTAGTACATCTAGCGCGCCAATACTCCTTACTATGCAACAATTAACGGCTGTAATGGATAATTCTGTCAAAAACATTTTAGCCAAAATGAACACTTATCAGCGTAAGCGCGGCTGCTCTGTTTTAGATACTGAAGAGCATGACGACGCTGATATTAATATCTCTGAAGGGCCCCTAACCCAGTCTGATGGGGCCAGGGAGGTTTGGTCTGAGGGAGAGGGAAAGGCCCGGTATTTTCTCAACAGGCTGAACCTGATGTGATTGCATTTAAATTTAAGTTGGAACATCTCCGCATTCTGCTTAAGGAGGTATTATCCACTCTGGATGATTGTGACAAGTTGGTCATCCCAGAGAAACTATGTAAAATGGACAAGTTCCTAGAGGTGCCGGGGCTCCCAGAAGCTTTTCCTATACCCAAGCGGGTGGCGGACATTGTTAATATAGAATGGGAAAGGCCCGGTATTCCTTTCGTCCCTCCCCCCATATTTAAAAAATTGTTTCCTATGGTCGACCCCAGAAAGGACTTATGGCAGACAGTCCCCAAGGTCGAGGGAGCGGTTTCCACTTTAAACAAACGCACCACTATACCCATAGAGGATAGTTGTGCTTTCAAAGATCCTATGGATAAAAAATTAGAAGGTTTGCTTAAAAAGATGTTTGTTCAGCAAGGTTACCTTCTACAACCAATTTCATGCATTGTCCCTGTCGCTACAGCCGCATGTTTCTGGTTCGATGATCTGATAAAGGCGGTCGATAGTGATTCTCCTCCTTTTGAGGAGATTATGGACAGAATCAATGCTCTCAAATTGGCTAATTCTTTCACCCTAGACGCCACTTTGCAATTGGCTAGGTTAGCGGCTAAGAATTCTGGGTTTGCTATTGTGGCGCGCAGAGCGCTTTGGTTGAAATCTTGGTCGGCTGATGCGTCTTCCAAGAACAAGCTACTTAACATTCCTTTCAAGGGGAAAACGCTGTTTGGCCCTGACTTGAAAGAGATTATCTCTGATATCACTGGGGGTAAGGGCCACGCCCTTCCTCAGGATCGGCCTTTCAAGGCAAAAAATAAACCTAATTTTCGTCCTTTTCGTAGAAACGGACCAGCCCAAGGTGCTACGTCCTCTAAGCAAGAGGGTAATACTTCTCAAGCCAAGCCAGCTTGGAGACCAATGCAAGGCTGGAACAAGGGAAAGCAGGCCAAGAAACCTGCCACTGCTACCAAGACAGCATGAAATGTTGGCCCCCGATCCGGGACCGGATCTGGTGGGGGGCAGACTCTCTCTCTTCGCTCAGGCTTGGGCAAGAGATGTTCTGGATCCTTGGGCGCTAGAAATAGTCTCCCAAGGTTATCTTCTGGAATTCAAGGGACTTCCCCCAAGGGGGAGGTTCCACAGGTCTCAGTTGTCTTCAGACCACATAAAAAGACAGGCATTCTTACATTGTGTAGAAGACCTGTTAAAAATGGGAGTGATTCATCCTGTTCCATTAAGAGAACAAGGGATGGGGTTCTACTCCAATCTGTTCATAGTTCCCAAAAAAGAGGGAACGTTCAGACCAATCTTAGATCTCAAGATCTTAAACAAGTTTCTCAAGGTTCCATCGTTCAAGATGGAAACCATTCGAACTATTCTTCCTTCCATCCAGGAAGGTCAATTCATGACCACGGTGGATTTAAAGGATGCGTATCTACATATTCCTATCCACAAGGAACATCATCGGTTCCTAAGGTTCGCATTCCTGGACAAACATTACCAGTTCGTGGCGCTTCCTTTCGGATTTGCCACTGCTCCAAGGATTTTCACAAAGGTACTAGGGTCCCTTCTAGCTGTGCTAAGACCAAGGGGCATTGCTGTAGTACCTTACTTGGACGACATTCTGATTCAAGCGTCGTCCCTTCCTCAAGCAAAGGCTCACACGGACATTGTCCTGGCCTTTCTCAGATCTCACGGATGGAAAGTGAACGTGGAAAAGAGTTCTCTATCCCCGTCAACAAGGGTTCCCTTCTTGGGAACAATAATAGACTCCTTAGAAATGAGGATTTTTCTGACAGAGGCCAGAAAAACAAAACTTCTAGACTCTTGTCGGATACTTCATTCCGTTCCTCTTCCTTCCATAGCTCAGTGCATGGAAGTGATCGGGTTGATGGTAGCGGCAATGGACATAGTTCCTTTTGCGCGCATTCATCTAAGACCATTACAACTGTGCATGCTCAGTCAGTGGAATGGGGACTATACAGACTTGTCTCCGAAGATACAAGTAAATCAGAGGACCAGAGACTCACTCCGTTGGTGGCTGTCCCTGGACAACCTGTCACAAGGGATGACATTCCGCAGACCAGAGTGGGTCATTGTCACGACCGACGCCAGTCTGATGGGCTGGGGCGCGGTCTGGGGATCCCTGAAAGCTCAGGGTCTTTGGTCTCGGGAAGAATCTCTTCTACCGATAAATATTCTGGAACTGAGAGCGATATTCAATGCTCTCAAGGCTTGGCCTCAGCTAGCGAGGGCCAAGTTCATACGGTTTCAATCAGACAACATGACAACTGTTGCGTACATCAACCATCAGGGGGGAACAAGGAGTTCCCTAGCGATGGAGGAAGTGACCAAAATCATTCTATGGGCGGAGTCTCACTCCTGCCACCTGTCTGCTATCCACATCCCAGGAGTGGAAAATTGGGAAGCGGATTTTCTGAGTCGTCAGACATTGCATCCGGGGGAGTGGGAACTCCATCCGGAAATCTTTGCCCAAGTCACTCAGCTGTGGGGCATTCCAGACATGGATCTGATGGCCTCTCGTCAGAACTTCAAAGTTCCTTGCTACGGGTCCAGATCCAGGGATCCCAAGGCGGCTCTAGTGGATGCACTAGTAGCACCTTGGACCTTCAAACTAGCTTATGTGTTCCCGCCGTTTCCTCTCATCCCCAGGCTGGTAGCCAGGATCAATCAGGAGAGGGCGTCGGTGATCTTGATAGCTCCTGCGTGGCCACGCAGGACTTGGTATGCAGATCTGGTGAATATGTCATCGGCTCCACCTTGGAAGCTACCTTTGAGACGAGACCTTCTTGTTCTGGGTCCGTTCGAACATCCGAATCTGGTTTCACTCCAGCTGACTGCTTGGAGATTGAACGCTTGATTTTATCGAAGCGAGGGTTCTCAGATTCTGTTATCGATACTCTTGTTCAGGCCAGAAAGCCTGTAACTAGAAAGATTTACCACAAAATTTGGAAAAAATATATCTGTTGGTGTGAATCTAAAGGATTCCCTTGGGACAAGGTTAAGATTCCTAGGATTCTATCCTTCCTTCAAGAAGGATTGGAAAAAGGATTATCTGCAAGTTCCCTGAAGGGACAGATTTCTGCCTTGTCGGTGTTACTTCACAAAAAACTGGCTGCTGTGCCAGATGTTCAAGCCTTTGTTCAGGCTCTGGTTAGAATTAAGCCTGTTTACAAACCTTTGACTCCTCCTTGGAGTCTCAATTTAGTTCTTTCAGTTCTTCAGGGGGTTCCGTTTGAACCCTTGCATTCCGTTGATATTAAGTTATTATCTTGGAAAGTTTTGTTTTTAGTTGCAATTTCTTCTGCCAGAAGAGTTTCAGAATTATCTGCTCTGCAGTGTTCTCCTCCTTATCTGGTGTTCCATGCAGATAAGGTGGTTTTACGTACTAAACCTGGTTTTCTTCCAAAAGTTGTTTCTAACAAAAACATTAACCAGGAGATTATCGTACCTTCTCTGTGTCCGAAACCAGTTTCAAAGAAGGAACGTTTGTTGCACAATTTGGATGTTGTTCGCGCTCTAAAATTCTATTTAGATGCTACAAAGGATTTTAGACAAACATCTTCCTTGTTTGTTGTTTATTCCGGTAAAAGGAGAGGTCAAAAAGCAACTTCTACCTCTCTCTCTTTTTGGATTAAAAGCATCATCAGATTGGCTTACGAGACTGCCGGACGGCAGCCTCCCGAAAGAATCACAGCTCATTCCACTAGGGCTGTGGCTTCCACATGGGCCTTCAAGAACGAGGCTTCTGTTGATCAGATATGTAGGGCAGCGACTTGGTCTTCACTGCACACTTTTACCAAATTTTACAAGTTTGATACTTTTGCTTCTTCTGAGGCTATTTTTGGGAGAAAGGTTTTGCAAGCCGTGGTGCCTTCCATTTAGGTGACCTGATTTGCTCCCTCCCTTCATCCGTGTCCTAAAGCTTTGGTATTGGTTCCCACAAGTAAGGATGACGCCGTGGACCGGACACACCTATGTTGGAGAAAACAGAATTTATGTTTACCTGATAAATTACTTTCTCCAACGGTGTGTCCGGTCCACGGCCCGCCCTGGTTTTTTTAATCAGGTCTGATAATTTATTTTCTTTAACTACAGTCACCACGGTACCATATGGTTTCTCCTATGCAAATATTCCTCCTTAACGTCGGTCGAATGACTGGGGTAGGCGGAGCCTAGGAGGGATCATGTGACCAGCTTTGCCATTTCCTGTTGGGGAAGAGAATATCCCACAAGTAAGGATGACGCCGTGGACCGGACACACCGTTGGAGAAAGTAATTTATCAGGTAAACATAAATTCTGTTTTAAATCTAACGGAAAAAATTAACTCTTATTAAATAAATTATTCCTATTTAAAGCTAAATACTTACCTGTAAAATAAACCCTAATATAGCTACAATATAAATAATAATTATATTGTAGCTATTTTAGGATTAATATTTATTTTACAGGCAACTTTGTATTTATTTTAACCAGGTACAATAGCTATTAAATAGTTAATAACTATTTAATAGCTAAAATAGTTAAAATAATTACAAAATTACCTGTAAAATAAATCCTAACCTAAGTTACAATTAAACCTAACACTACACTATCAATAAATTAATTAAATACAATACCTACAAATAACTACAATTAAATAAACTAAGTACAAAAAATAAAAAAGAACTAAGTTACAAAAAATAAAAAAATATTTACAAACATTAGAAAAATATTACAACAATTTTAAACTAATTACACCTACTCTAAGCCCCCTAATAAAATAACAAAGCCCCCCAAAATAAAAAAAATGCCCTACCCTATTCTAAATTAAAAAAGTTCAAAGCTCTTTTACCTTACCAGCCCTGAAAAGGGCCATTTGCGGGGCGTGCCCCAAAGAATTCAGCTCTTTTGCCTGTAAAAAAAAACATACAATACCCCCCCCACATTACAACCCAATACCCACATACGCCTAATCTAACCCAAACCCCCCTTAAATAAACCTAACACTAAGCCCCTGAAGATCTTCCTACCTTATCTTCACCACGCCGTGTTCACCGATCCGTCCTCCGAAGTCTTGATCCAAGCCTCCGAAGTCTTGAACCAAGCACAAGCGGGGGCTGAAGAGTGACGTCCATCCTCCGGCTGAAGTCTTGATCCAAGCGGCAAATGAAGAAGTCCATCTTTGGGAAGAAATCTTCATCCTATCCGGGCAGAAGAGGACATCCGGACCGGCAAACATCTTCATCCAGGCGGCATCTTCTATGTTGTTCCATCCGATTACGAGCGGCTGATATTGAAGACCTCCGGCGCGGATCCAATCAGCCAATCGGATTGAACTTGAATCTGATTGGCTGATTCCATCAGCCAATCAGATTTTTCTTACCTTAATTCCGATTGGCTGATAGAATCCTATCAGCCAATCGGAATTCGAGGGACGCCATCTTGGATGACGTCCCTTAAAGGAACCTTCATTCTTCAGTTGGACGTCGAAAGAAGAGGATGGATCCGCGCCGGAGGTCTTCAAGATCAGCTGCTCGTCATCGGATGGAACAACATAGAAGATGCCGCCTGGATGAAGATGTTTGCCGGTCCGGATGTCCTCTTCTGCCCGGGTAGGATGAAGATTTCTTCCCGAAGATGGACTTCTTCATTTGCCGCTTGGATCAAGACTTCAGCCGGAGGATGGACGTCACTCTTCAGCCCCCGCTTGGGCTTGGATCAAGACTTCGGAGGCTTGGATCAAGACTTCGGAGGACGGATCGGTGAACCCGGCGTGGTGAAGATAAGGTAGGAAGATCTTCAGGGGTTTAGTGTTAGGTTTATTTAAGGGGGGTTTGGGTTAGATTAGGGGTATGTGGGTGGTGGGTTGTAATGTTGGGTGGGGGTATTGTATGTTTTTTTTTACAGGCAAAAGAGCTGAATTCTTTGGGGCATGCCCCGCAAATGGCCCTTTTCAGGGCTGGTAAGGTAAAAGAGCTTTGAACTTTTTTAATTTAGAATAGGGTAGGGCATTTTTTTTATTTTGGGGGGCTTTGTTATTTTATTAGGGGGCTTAGAGTAGGTGTAATTAGTTTAAAATTGTTGTAATATTTTTCTAATGTTTGTAAATATTTTTTTATTTTTTGTAACTTAGTTCTTTTTTATTTTTTGTACTTTAGTTAGTTTATTTAATTGTAGTTATTTGTAGGTATTGTATTTAATTAATTTATTGATAGTGTAGTGTTAGGTTTAATTGTAGATAATTGCAAGTATTTTATGTAATTAATTTATTGATAGTGTAGTGTTAGGTTTAATTGTAACTTAGGTTAGGATTTATTTTACAGGTAATTTTGTAATTATTTTAAATAGGTAGCTATTAAATATTAAATAACTATTTAATAGCTATTGTACCTGGTTAAAATAAATACAAAGTTGCCTGTAAAATAAATATTAATCCTAAAATAGCTACAATATAATTAAAATTTATATTGTAGCTATATTAGGGTTTATTTTACAGGTAAGTATTTAGCTTTAAATAGGAATAATTTATTTAATAAGAGTTAATTTTTTTTCGTTAGATAAAAATTATATTTAACTTAGGGGGGTGTTAGGGTTAGACTTAGCTTTAGGGGTTAATACATTTATTATAGTAGCGGTGAGGTCCGGTCGGCAGATTAGGGGTTAATAATTGAAGTTAGGTGTCGGCGATGTTTGGGAGGGAAGATTAGGGTTTAATACTATTTCTTATAGGGTTATTGAGGCGGGAGTGAGGCGGATTAGGGGTTAATAACTTTATTATAGTAGCGGTGAGGTGCGGTCGGCAGATTAGGGGTTAATTATTGTAGGTAGCTGGCGGCGACGTTGTGGGGGGCATATTAGGGGTTAATAAATATAATATAGGGGTCGGCGGTGTTAGGGGCAGCAGATTAGGGGTACATAAGTATAACGTAGGTGGCGGCGGTGTGCGGTCGGCAGATTAGGGGTTAAAAAAAATTAATTGAGTGGCGGCGATGTGGGGGGACCTCGGTTTAGGGGTACATAGGTAGTTTATGGGTGTTAGTGTACTTTAGAGCACAGTAGTTAAGAGTTTTATAAACCGGCGTTAGCCCAGAAAGCTCTTAACTACTGACTTTTTTCTGCGGCTGGAGTTTTGTCGTTAGATTTCTAACGCTCACTTCAGCCAAGACTCTAAATACCGGCGTTAGAAAGATCCCATTGAAAAGATAGGATACGCAAATGGCGTAGGGGGATCTGCGGTATGGAAAAGTCGCGGCTGCAAAGTGAGCGTTAGACCCTTACCTACACGACTCTAAATACCAGCGGTAGCCCAAAACCAGCGTTAGGAGCCTCTAACGCTGGTTTTGACGGCTAACGCCAAACTCTAAATCTAGCCGATATATTCTTATTGTAGGCCTCATATAATATTAGGAACACACACACACATCCATACATTAGTTAATTAACACACATTAGTTTATACACACAAACACACATACACACACACTTTTATTTGATACAAACACATTCACATCTTTTTTTATTTCATTAACCCCCCATATCACCTTCTTCCTTTATTACTCCTTTTATTAACCCCCTTATCCCACTTCCCATCTCCCCTTTAACTACCTTTCCCTTCCCCACTATATAACTTTATTCCTTTTTTTTTTTTTTTTTACATTTTGCCCATCCTTCTTTTTTTTTAAACATCTCATATTTTTTTTTCATTTGACTATATAGCCCATCCCTTTCTTCATTTGCATGCCTTATTATTTTTCTTTAATTTTGTTATAATCCTTTTTCTTTTTTTTTTTTTATATTTAGCCCATCCCTTTTTTCATTTACATCCCTTTGTTTATTTTCAACCCCACATTTTTTTATTTGCAGGGATATAGAATAGAGATAGTTAGGGTCTAGATAGGTTAGGTAGTTAGTTTTGGGGATATTTAATTTAGGGTTTAGTTAGGTGAATTAGTGTAGGTAGGTAAGCTAGGGACTTTAGTGCTAGGTTAGAGTTAGGGAGGAAGGAGAAAGGGATGGATAGGCCTAGTGGAGTTGGGAGGGGGTGGCTAGGGGGAGGGCAGTGGAGAGGGTGGATAGAGGGAGGTGGAGGGGGAAGTAGGGAGGAGTATGGGCAGGTCTAGAAGCCAAGGTTTGGGTGGATGATTTGTCCTTCCTCAAACCCTGGCAGAGGAGGGAAGGAGAGAGGGTGGAAGAGGAGTGGAGATGGGAGGAGTGAGGAGGAGCGAGCCTCAACTAGGCTCCCAAAGAAGAGGGAGAGTGGGGAAGATTGTGGCAAGTGGGGGTGGAGCTGGTGGTAGCCTATCACAGCCTGCAGGGACAGAGCAGGGAGAGAGGGCTGGTACCTAGTCACAGGAGGGAGAGTCTGTTTCTTCTAGCCCTTCAGGTGTGAAGGGCAGGCTAAGAGAGGAGAGGTACTCAGAGGAGGAGAAGGAGGCTCTGGTTGAGGCCTACTTAGAGAAGGCACCTCAGCTGGAGAACCCTAACCTGAGGGCGGGTGTCAGGAACAAGTTGTGGGAGGAGATTCGAGTGGCAGTCAGCTGCTTAGGATGCAATCATTCTACTGCCAGCATAAAACATAGATATCATGACTGCAGGAGAGGAAACCAAGGCCAAGATGGTGTAGCAGGCTAAATATGTACATGGGACAGGTGGTGGTCCTTCTAAGAAGATTTGCATGAAGTCATGGGAGGAGATGCTGTCCAACGTCATCTCGGGTGAAGCTGTTCACGGATATAAGGGGACAATGGGCACCTCTGTGCCAGCTGAAGAGGTGTATGAAGGTGAATATTCTATAATAAATATAACCAAATATATGTTGTATATATGCTTTAGATCATAAATATCCATATGCTTTTAGCTACAAATGTCAATTTACATAGTTGTATTTAATATGTTCAGCAAGCACTCTGTATAGTATATCTGCTCCGACAAGCAAGGATACTGATAATATAATATTCAATAATATAAAACATTTCATATAAATCTGTTATTTACAATGTTCCTTTAAGACAAAATCTATAAAGATTCATCAGTTATGGTTATATATGGTTGGATCTCATACCAAACACACTATATGTATGTGTGTATGTATGTATGTACATATATACACAACAAATTTAAATCTAATTGTTTGTATTGTTATGCTACAAAGTAATATATTCTATTAGATAGATAATGTATACATATATTTTCTTGTAAGTTCCGAACAGGAGGACTATGAAGCTGCACCAATACCACAGCTGGATGATCCTACGTTCACTGAGGAGGAGGATGTCTATGGGGAAACTACCTCCTATATCAGCCTCCTAGAAGGTGATATGCAGCAGCCCAGGGCATATGAGGTGGATGATGTGTCAGGCCCTTCTCCATCTACCTCGGGAGTGACATGCCATGTTATGGGGTATGAACCCCAGCAGACACATCCTCCTCAACACTGGCAGTACATGCACCCACTGCAACAGCTGCACCCACCGCAACAGCTGCACCCACAGCAACAGCTGCACCCACCGCAACAGCTGCACCCACCGAAGCAGATGATGTGCTCACCACAGCAGCATACAGATCTGCATCATCTATACTATATGCCTCCCAATCCTGTGGCACACCAGGAATCCACACCACCACCACCCACTGCACCCACCAATGTTTTTCAAACAGTACCATCACAGACAACCTCCCAGTCAACAATACAGAGAGACAGTCCTGGAACCAGCCAACAATTTGTTCCTGAGACACCAGGTCTACAACAAGGTCCGGCACATTCACATCAAGATGATATACAGAAGATGATATATAGAGAGCTTAGGCTGTCCAGGCTCCAGCAGCAGCAGGCTTTCCGCAGAATCCAAAAGCCAAATGGACATTCATAATGCGTCGCTTGTCCGCAAACTACCTCTTCGCTTATATCCTCCGTTATCTCCCTCAGGACCCTGAATCACGTCTGTTAGCCTCACATTCAGCTGGTGGGAAGCGCACAAGACGCCACACTTCCCCCCCCAAGTACCTCTCCTCCAAAGTCCAAATCCCGCTGCAAGAATTAATTAATATTACCCCCCCCCCCAAGATATATCATATCTAATTTTTGCACTAAAGCACTTTTTTAAGTGCGATTTCCATCTCATAAATATGCATATATTTTTTTAATCCAAATTTAAAAATATATTACAATATTATTCTAATAGCTGTTGATTAGCAAAATATTAACAGCTTTATTCATTTTCATTTCACATGATGTCAATTAATATGCAGGTGTACATTGTTAATAAATGTATGTGTACTTCTATCAAGAATATTATGCCATTTAAGAATACTTACAAATACTTTGCATTCATGCTTATAGTCATGTGTTGAATGTAATATCTGAATTATCATCTGTAATTTTGTAAAACAGGAATGTTAGCTTAGGAATCTACCCATTTTGATTCTGCACATGGGGAGAGCTTGATGATTGTTGTCTAAATGTAGGCAACAATCAGCAAGTGCACCACAGGTGCTGAACATTAAATGGAACAGATCCTAAACTTAAATACATGATTGAAATAAGAAACATAACAAAATTAAATTGATTATGAGTACATATGTAAGTTGATTGGAATTGAATGATGTATCTGGTTCATGAATGTTTTATTGGGAATATACTATCCCTTTAATTTAAAGTGACATAACACAAATATTTGATTCCATTATTTTGCTAAAACATATATATTTACAAGCCAATCTAATATAATTATATTCTTTATATTGCTTAATATTCTTAGTATCCTTTGATTATAGTTTTATCTAGGTAAGATTTGGAGCAGCATAGAACCTATGTTGGAGCTGTTTCTTGTTGGCAACAGATATATCCTGGTTGTCATTGACTCACCCATGTACTCATTTTTAGTAACCAGGAGTGCATTGCTGCTCTTTAAAAAATGATACCAAGAGAACAAAGTAATATTTGGAATATAAATCATAGGAGAAGCAATATTTTTAGGTCACTTTAATAATGAATGCATTGATCTCCCACCCCCTCAAAAGCTCACAATCATCCAAACCCAAATATCCAAAAATGCAGCTCTTTTGCCCCTGTTAACGAGGATGCAGTTTCTGCCCTTATACTGTCCTCCCACCTCACTACCTGTTCCCTCGACCCCATCCCCTTACAGCTACTCCCCTCCCTCTCTGCTACCCTCACCCCCATACTCACACACATTTTCAACCTCTCCATCAGCACTGGTATATTTCCCTCATCTCTAAAACATGCACTGGTCACACCTATCCTCAAAAATCCTTCCCTGGATCCAACCTCCCCATCCAACTACCGCTCTATTTCCCTACTCCCTCTTGCCTCAAAGCTCCTAGAAAAGCTAGTATACGCACGTCTATCCCATTTCCTAAACTCTCTTCTTGACCCACTGCAATCTGGATTTCGTCCCCATCACTCTACAGAGACAGCAGTTGTCAAGGTTACCAACGACCTACTTACAGCAAAATCCAAAGGCCACTTCTCTCTGCTTATCCTCCTTGACCTGTCTGCAGCCTTTGACACTGTTGACCACCCTCTTATGCTCCAAACCCTCCAATCCTTCTCAGGAGCATCCTCTGCCCCGTTACCACTTTCTGTTGGGGTACCTCAAGGCTCTGTCCTCGGTCCCCTTCTCTTTTCAATCTACACGTCATCATTAGGTTCCTTAATAAAGTCCCATGGGTTTCAATATCATTTGTATGCCGATGACACCCAAATCTACCTCTCTGCACTAGACCTACCTCCTTCCTTACTAACACGTGTCACTAACTGTCATATTTCATATCTCATCTTGGATGTCCTCTCACTACCTTAAGCTAAATCTCTCCAAAACTGAACTCCTTATTTTTCCCCCTTCTTCCAATGTCTCCACCCCCAAATTTTCTATAACTGTTGATAATTCCATCATTACTTCTACCCCGCATGCCCGATGTCACACTTGACTCAGATCTTTCCTTCACTCCTCACATTCAGTCCTTGACTAAAGCCTGCTGCTTCCACCTTAAAAACATCTCTAAAATTAGACATTTCCTTACACAAGATACAACTAAGATTTGAATCCATTCTCTCATCCTTTCCTGCCTCGACTACTGCAACTCCATCCTCTTTGGTCTACCTAGCTGCCGCATAGCTCCTTTACAATCCATTATGAATGCCTCTGCCAGGCTCATCTTCCTTACTCGTCGATCTTCATCAGCTGCGCCTCTCTGCCAATACCTCCACTGGCTTCCTCTTGCCTCTAGGATTAAACACAAAATCCTCACTCTGACATACAAAGCTCTCAACTGCACTGCTCCCCCCTACATTTCAGAACTTGTCTCCAGATACTCTCCCTCCCGTCCCCTTCAATCAGCTCAGGATCTCCTCCTCTCTTGTTACTTCCTCACATTCCTGTTTACAGGACTTCTCCAGACTGGCCCCCATCTTGTGGAACTCCCTGCCTCGCTCCACAAGACTCTCCCCTAGTTTTAACAGCTTCAAGCGCTCCATAAAAACTCTACTATTCAAGGATGCTTACAACCAACACTAACCTTTCCTAACTCCATTGCTTTCCCCTTGAACCCCTTAGAATGTAAGCCTATAAACCCAGCTGTTTGCAGATCGCCTTCATAAGAGCCGACTACAACAGTGAAACTCTCGGCAGGGCTCTTTACCCACTTGATCCCTGCAAAAGCTATCGTGTATACCGACTATGTTCACAGCGCTGCGGAATCTGTTGGCGCTCTACAAATACCTGCTAATAATAATAATAATTGACTAGTACATAACTGGAAATAAAGAAACATTCACCTTGACTATAAGTACACATTTATTTAGGGAAAATTTGGTAAATATTGGGATGAGGCGAGAGGAAGGGGAGTGGTATTCCATTTCTGAGGATCTGTAACTAACAATCTTCAATCTGTAAAACATTAAAAGAAAGAAGTGTATTATTAAAAAACATAAAAATTAATAACTAAAAGGTCTCGTTACAATACTACAAAAATACCTGAAAAGAAATCTTGAATAGTTGTAGTTCTCTCCAAATGGACATTGAGTGGTTGGGGATGATTAATTACATCAGGCTCAAAGATTTCACCTGGGGGCTGTGTTGGTAGAAGTAAATCGTTCAACATCCCATGCTCCTGTGCCATGTTATGTAGACAGCAACATGCTACTATGATTTTTATCGCTTTTTCAGGACTGTATTGGAGATCCCCCCTGATCTGTCCAGGCAGCGAAAGCGCATTTTTAGAAGACCAAACAGTCTTTCTATTATAGCCCGTGTTCTGATATGTGCTTCATTATATCTGTATTAAAACAACAAGAAATATGATTATAATATATAATGTGAAGACAAATCAAATACTAATGAGCTAACTACATTCCTGGTTTGATCTTATCACTGTTTAAACCTTTTTACATATATAAATATATTTATATTCAAGCAGAGAGATTTATAAATGCTTCACTGATAACAGATGATTTTGATTTTGACTGTCCCTTTAAATGCACTCAGTACAACATTGTTATGTCTGTGATAGAGCGATATATATATACACACACACACAAAATAATCAAGCAACACATGTATGTGCACAAACACAGATTATAGTGAGCATTTTGAAAGGCACAATCAATATTTCTGACATACAAGAACAGAAAATAAATATGTTTTACCTTAATTCAGCAGGCCCAACAACCTGGTTCTAATTCAATGGTGTCCAAATCCATTTTTTAAGAGGATATGCAGAATCAGCTGAAATATGAATATGAATATATATATATATATATATATATATATATATATATATATATATATATATATATATATATATATATATATATATATATATATATATATATATATATATAAAAACACACATCTTTCAATAAAGCAATGTATGACATAAAATAATGTTATGCATATGTCCTACTAACTATGACATAGTTAATATATGTCTTTTGAAATGATTAACATTTTATTTTATTATTTATTTAAACAATTACACCCCCTTAGACACATACATAAAGGATTATAAAGGAATTAAACAATAAAATGTAAAAACATAGGACACATGAAGGCATAATAATATATACATAAACACGTACCGAGGAGATGTCCTTCAGGCATTTGATTTGTCTCAAACAATTTCCACACACCAGAATTCCTGAGGATGTAGGCATCATGGCTACTTCCTGGGAACCCTGATACGACATTTAATATATGCATGTTTGCATTGCATATATTCTGCACATTTAAGGAGTGGAAGTGTTTGCAATTCCTAAATATTATCTCCCTGCGCACAGGGGGTCTTAGGCCAGTATGCCACCTAAAAGAAAAACGTCCCTCTTAACATCACGCCAACCTCTTGGTGATGTGGGGGAAAAATATATTTTCTGCAATTATCATAAAGTCCATCAAGAACTTGTGAAAGATGCTTAGAAAAAGTGGACCCCAGTTACAATGCCCCCTGTCACCTGAAAGGATCCAGAAGCCAAAAAATTAAGTGCCCCTAGTAGTTTGGTCATTCCAGGGACAGTCCTGCTTGAATAGCCCTGGCTTTCCAGCCTGTCTTTCAACCACCTGCTGCTCATTCAGGGTTTCTATATCCAGCCTAACTCTGGGGATGTCAGGCCTATGCTGTCTAACTTCAGCATTGTCAGCTTCTCTCTCACCCTGCATTTTTTAAATATCTGTTCTGAGGTTAGGCTAGGTGTGGTGTTTTTTTATAGCTGTGTGTTGCTTGTTAACATATGTGAAACTGGTGATTGCAATGAATAACATTTGGAGGGGGGCTTATCTTCAAATCATCTAATCCTTAATTTAATTAACAGTTTGAAAGTATATACTTACTCATGACTTTTATTTTTGATATGAACTATAATTTCAACATATATGTAGTTACATATCAGAAATTCAAAGACACTGAATGTAGTTAGTATATTTTTCTATTTAAATATATCAGCCTTTATCATAACAGTTAAAAGTAATTATTGAAATATGATATGATTTGTATAGGTCATATATATATATATATATATCTATATATATATATACAATTATCATACATATACATGTAGGAGAAGATTATTATTAGATATAATTATATTTCTATATGCAAGGCTCAAAAATTCCACTCGCCAACTCGCAATTGGCGAGTGAAATTTATGCAGTGGCGAGTTAGTTTTTTCCATCCTTGCTTTTAGTTCGTGGCGCTGCAGATCTGGCTCATTAACTTATTAACTTTGTGTCTCAGACACTGTGGGCGAGTCTCTGAAGCAAGCCGCCTAATTAGAGAGCCGCCACTGAGTCTAATAGTCCCTCCAGACCTCTCCTACCCCCTGCCATCCGACCCTCACATCACCCTTCAAGTTTGTTGATTGGGGTTGGGGGCGAGCCGGGTCACGCCCACTTCACTGTCGGGTCTGGATACAAGGCTGAGCGCGGCCAATTCAAATTGTCATGAGCGAGTGGACTGGAGTCTGGACCGGACCGGTGATCGTAGGGTTTACAGGCTAAGCTGCAGAGGCTGATATAGGCTGCGCACGGATAGAGGCTGGGACAGAGGTTGGTACTGGGGCAGCAGGATCACTGCTGGGGGGAGTCAGGCAGACGTCTATGGGGACGCAATGCTAGTGAGCAGGGGCAGCTGCTTGTTTAGGGTCCCTGGGTTTTACTGTCATGAGGGCTGGGTGCTTGCAGTGCCCGGGGTTATGCGGCTGTGCGAATGCGTCTTTACTATAAAGTACATCAGTGGCAAGCAGTAAGCTGCAAAAAAAAAAAATTTAATATAAATTTTATTAGATATATTTTTAGTTTGGCTTTGCATTCCGGACTGGGGGGGGGGGGCGCAATCACATGTGCGGTGGTGCCGGTGGAGAGGAGTTTGACTTAGTGGGGTCGGGTCAACTCTGCTGAGCTTTCATGATCTAAGACCAGACAGATCACATCAGGATGATCGTGCTGTGTAAAGACAACGGAAAAAGCCGGTAAGTGAGTGACATCACATGTCACATGTTCTGGCCTGAGCTGGTCTAGCATATAGCTAGGCAGATGGAGGTCATGCGCACACAGCAGTTAGAGGCAGCACTGCGGGGCATAGAAGAGTGGGGACATGTGGTCGAGGTTGCTTGCAGACGAGCAGGAAGCTGGAGGCAAGTAAGAATAACTAGCACTACGGGCAGGATAAGGCAGCGATCTGACTACACTGCTACTGTCTGCAGCAGGGTCACAGGTTATAAATCTAAACAAGCTCCGGGCCGGGGAGGGGGAGAGAGAGGCTCAGTCGAAGTGAAAACAGTGAGTCTGAATAACACATGTGGCAATGGCATATACTTATGCCTGGAGATTTATCCAATAAAATATTTGTTTTATATATGTAATGTAGGTGTCTGAAAATAAAACAATTATTTTATTGAATAAATCTCCAGGAATAAGTATATGCAGATAATACAGCAAGTTATTCAAATAATTCAGACTGCTCACTGCTTTCACTGAGCCTGTCTCCCCCCCTCCCTCTCTCCCCCCTCCCTCTCTCCCGGAGTTTGTTAAGATTTATAACTCTGCCGTGTGTTTAAGTTCCCTTTAAAGAGACAGCACCCTTGTAGTTGTCATTCCATAAAACAAGCTTTTGGCAGCTGTGCAGTCATCTCTGATAGCCTAGGGGTTAAATGCAAGTGTAAAAGAATATGGTGAGCGCATATTACTAGAACAAAATGGGGTTTTTACCTTCCTGTAAATGATCTTCTAAAGAAAAGCCTGTTTATGTGTTTTAGTAACACCTCTTCATTGCCATTTCTGTATTTTAATCAGTGGCAATGAAGAGGTTAACAATTAAGCAAGTGCTACTTTGCGTTTTCAGAAACATGTCTGATATTCCACTTTATGTGACAAAATTGACATGCCAGGTTTTGTGTTAAATCTTGTTGATTCTTCATGCTAAGTTTTGTAAGTTTAATTGTGAGCAGATAAACTTCTTTTTTGAATTCTTAATTTAATAGCTGCCTTTATTCATCCAGCTGTTGTCTTCCCCAGAAACCAAAGTTGCCATTGCTGTTATTTTTTTTTTCATTGTTGATTTATCCTATGTATGTAATTATTTGTTGTTATCAAATACAATAAAAATAAAGTTACTGCACTGTCTAAACATATGAAAAGAAGGGTTGAATTAGTGGGCGTGACGTAAGTATGCAATGGGCGGGTTAGTGGGCGTGGCCTGGGTATGCAGTGGGCGGGGTCAGAAGTGGCGAGTAACATTTTTGGCCTGGCTAGTAGCTTAGGACCTGAAATTTTGAGCCCTGTCTATATGTATTGAGAATATACACCTATATAACATCCCTGGGCAAATGTTTTATTTTGAATAGGTAGATATATGCTTGTATGTATTTTTCTATGTACATACATATTGATATTTCTATGAAAACATGGGTGCAAATATTCCTATACATAGGACCAATAAATGTAGCATATATAATTTTATTTGTACATTGAAACACTCGTAAATGTTTTTGTGATTTGCAATTTCAATGAGAAACAGGCCTCAAAAAGCTCCTTTTTCCTCCTTTACACCTAGTAGACCTGGGTGTAATATTTCTCAATGTATTGACAGCCTCTGACAGTGTATTAACGGTTAGCGCTTTCATTGGAAACCTAGTATAATTTATCGATTAACGGCTTCTATTACTTTCTATGGGACGCAAAGATCTTTTCGGCAGCCCAAGTCCGGCTGCCGATATTGAGGTATAACGCGACATTGGAAACAGTCGATAAACGATATTGCTTCCAACAGCATATTTATCAGTTTGCGAGTGCACACAAACCTAATAACGGCTCAATGGAAGCGAGCCCTTACTTGGCTATATGGTAGACTAAGATATGTGTGAGGTAGGAGAGGTTTTATAGAGCTCTTGGAGTTTGGGAATCTTTGCCTCCTCTTAGCGGTAGAGATGTAAAGAATTGTGGACTCTCACCACCATGAAAGAAAGGCAATTATCAGGTAAGCATAAATTATGTTTTTTGTTGTTTTTTAATAGACTGGTTGTTTGGATGAGGCTGCACTGCGCATACACAGTATATGTGTATTTACCCCTAAAACAGTAATACCTTTACTTGAAGTACTTTTGTAATAAATGTATATTGGAAAAAATGTTTCCATTCAAAATTGAAATGTACTCAGACACATTTTAATTTTGACTGTTATGTCCCTTTAAAAATAACAAGGATCTAACGTTAAAGGATATGTCTGTGTAAAATATAAACTATCTTTAGTCTTAGACGTGATTGTATGGCTAACGTGTTGGCTTTTACATGGAGGTGTGGCATTTTATTTTATTATC
The DNA here is from genome assembly GCF_027579735.1 of Bombina bombina. Lineage (NCBI taxonomy): Eukaryota > Metazoa > Chordata > Amphibia > Anura > Bombinatoridae > Bombina > Bombina bombina. The sequence goes on from NC_069502.1 coordinate 714,422,577, forward strand.
TCTCTTCAGATTTGGGCATTGGGGATCTTATTCCTGTGGAAGTAAATCATCTCAACATTTGCAAGCCAAACAGCAAGGACTCCTTTATCTACCAGCGCACTTTACAGTTTATCAGAGATGCTTTGTCAGCTGACTGTGGAAAGCAGTGAGAGCAGCTACTGTAATACTTATGCTTTGCTTAGCAATATGTTCAGTATTCCACTATATACAATCTACTTGACTAGTGCAGTTATTTGAAAACTACCTCTGCTTCTAAACAAAAAAAATCCAAGTAAAAGGATAGATGCCAACATTTCTGTTTGTGCTAGCTGTAATATTACATAGCATAATTTTTTTAGGTGTCTTCCATAGCTCAGTGTGGTAGGTTGTTCTTTATGTGGTGTCTAATTGCAATCACTTACCACACTTTTATATTAAATAATTAAATATATATTGTATCACTAATCCACTGCATCTAAAAGAGAGTATTTTAAAATGTATTGCAGATTTTGGTTTCTGGAAAAAATTTATGTTCCTGTCCTGAATAAAACATTGGTTATTTTTTGTTTGTGAAGGCATAAGACTGTTCACCAATAGAGAAATTTGCATTGCAACTATCATCCAGTGAGCAATTTACACTAGGGATCTGTTTTTGTCCAAAAAATGTATTTCCTATTGGTTTCAAAATCATTTATATTTTTTTATTAAATAATGCATTTCCTCATAATAATTTTAAATTAACAAAGCTCACATTGGTTTTAAGTCCAGTTACCTTGCCCCCCATTATAGATATTTATATTGTCGCAGTGGAAAAGTAAATACCTGGACTAGTTACACTTATTTTTTTGAAAAAGAAAAAGAAATACTAGTCTTTAATTATGTTTGTGTATATGATGCTATGGAGGAAATAAAAAAGTAAAATTTTAAAGTTTACACTATTAATTTATACTGTAATACATTGAAATTAGCAAAGCATGCAGCCAGCACTATGCCACTGTTACCAGCTAGATTAATGGCAATGCCAGCCTGTTTATTTAGAAGCAATAGTGTGCTTGTAACCAGTTGTATGTTTGGTTATGGTTCTGTTTTACCATTTATTGTACATTTTTTACAGTTAATGCTCACTTTGATGCACCAATAAGCCATATACTGTATATATTAAGTCATTTGAATGGCTAATTGTAACTAAGATCAAGGGTATGGAGAGTTATTGCTTCATAGCATTGCTGTTATATGATATTTTATTAAAAAGTATTTAGTAATAATTCATGTTTTTACATGTTTCTCTTTTAAAGTACAGTGAAACAGCATGCTTATAAAACATTGTAAATAAATGGACTTTGGTGAAATATATGAATAATAATTAAATTTCGTAATTCAAACCTGTCAATCTAATTCTCTTATTGTTGTTTTCTAGGATTGTCCCGCGGCATCTTAGTGCTAATAAACAACATGGCATGTCCCATTTTCATGCACAAACACCATTTTCTTTTAATTACTCCACCTGCCAGTGGGGTAGTGTTCGTAACTTTTGGGAGGGGGCAACACTTGCCCTGCAGAGCTCCATCCAGGGAGCTAGGAGGGTGGGAAGCACTTGAGTGAGTTGCATGTGTTCATAGGTGGAGCTGGGCATGTCATGGGCAGAGTTTTGTGTGCTAAAGATGTGGCTATGTGAGAACAGTCTGTTGGCACCGTAGTGGTGTGAACTACCATTATCCACAGAGTATCAATTAACCACTAGCTAAATTGTAACCAATGGTTTCCAGCCATTATAAAATATATGTGTTAAGACAGGCTATCAGAACATAGAAAGGGTGCAGTTACTGGCTCTCAGGGTGGTCCTGTTTCCCCATGTGCAGGCAACTTTGTGATATGTATTAGGTCACTGAGTTGTAAACTGATTTACAAAACAAAGAAGATAAGCAACGTCCTAAATAAAATCTTAACTGGATTTTTCCAATAAAAATGTCTTCACCAACAATAGAGGTCTCAGTCCCCACCACAGAAAAATGAGGGTGTAATAGGGTGTACCATTTCTCCTTTATATGTCGAAGAAGGTTTTATTAAAATCTTAATTTCTTTCCTAAGACATGAAGAGTCCACAACGTCATTCCTATTAGTAGTGGGATATTCACTCCTGGCCAGCAGGAGGAGGTAAAGAGCACTACAGCAAAGCTGTTAAGTGTCACTTCCCTTACCCATAACCCCCAGTCATGTTTTTTGCCTCTGTCAGTGGTGGAGGTGAAGTTCGGTGTCTGAAGAATTTGATTCCTTTTGTGGGTACTTTTCCCTGCAAGCAAGGATTTGGGTTTAGCTGGGTCCACGTCAATCTCTTGAGTAAGAGTAGTGGTGGCTTTTAAGCAGTTAGAAAGTGGTGAGGTGGTCCTTGCTTGATTTTTCTATATTGCTGCCCTTGGTATAGAAATCCAGAGTTGGTTACTCTGTTCTTTCTTTTTCTACAGGTCTCTGATAGGAGTATGTGTACTATCACACCTTGTGAGCTGTCTTCCTGCCAGACAGCTGAATATGCAGGTAAGTGCTTTTGTCTTCTAGGTCTTGGAGACTTGCACTTCAGAAGAATTTCCTGCAGAATTTATTTGGGACATATTTAATCCTTTAACATGAAACAACACACCGGTGGCACTCAAAAAATGGCAACAGTGCCTTTATTTAACAGAGGAAGGATTTTATTGGGCAGTGTGCAGGCACTTCTTTTGTGTGGAGACTAAGGGGTTAACTTCCCATACGGTTTATGGGATGTCTCCCCTGAGGCTGTGTATATGACTATTTAGTTCATGGGACCTTTATTTTATTAGGAATGTGATAAAAAGGAGTTACTGCACAGATATATTTAAATTGTACATTTGAGCTCATCTTTGATACCTTTGTTTTGTAATCGGCAGTTTAACAAATACTAAGATCTGACACAAAATACGTAAGCCACTATTTTCACAGCGCATACTACACTGTTCTCACTGTTATCAAAGGGGTTGCAGGTGACAGAAGAGCTGATAGCTTACCAGGCCGCCATATAATTGATCTGTGTCTATATGATTTAATTGTGCTACGGAAGGTCACAGGACTTAGGCCCAGTCCTCAAAGGTTTACACGCTGCGCAACTGCTTTCCATATCAGAGGATAAAGATACAAGGGGACACATTGATGCATAATAGGAATAACGGCCAGTGTTTCACAGAAATAGCACAACCTTATGCTTCTTTGGATATGTCGCACAAATCCTTGACCTTTAACAGAATATATTTGATTCTTCTTCACATTGGTTTTTATACTTTTGCTCTCTCACAGACTAGCCACATCAGGCAAAACATCCCATTACGCAACGTTGTACAGCATACTGACTTCTATAATTAGACAGGTCACAGGGACATTTAGAGACCTGATAACTAAAACGGAGCCCTCCTCCTTTTGATAGGGGTTAATACTTCAGACATCCACACAGATTATTGTTGCAGGCACTATTAAATTGGAGCTGATGAAAGTTGATAAATTCTTCCATAAGTTGTCCCCCACTATTGCTACAGAGTTTGGACCATACTGCCTTGCTACAAGAATTGAAGTCTTTTTCTCTTGTAAGGTGTATCCAGTCCACGGGTTCATCCATTACTTGTGGGATATTCTCCTTCCCAACAGGAAGTTGCAAAGAGGACACCCACAGCAGAGCTGTCTATATAGCTCCTCCCCTAACCCCCACCCCCAGTCATTATCTTTGCAACTCTCGACAAGATAGGAAGTATAAAGAGATATGTGGTGACTTAGTGTAGTTTTACCTTCAATCAAGAGTTTATTTTTAAACGGTACCGGCGTTGTACTGTTTTACTCTCAGGCAGAAATTAGAAGAAGAGTTCTGCCTGGAGGTTGATGATCTTAGCGGTTTGTAACTAAGGTCCATTGCTGTTCTCACACATAACTGAAGAGTATGGGATAACTTCAGTTGGGGGAACGGTCTGCAGATTACCTGCTTTGAGGTATGTTCAGTATTTTTATTTCTAGAGAAAGGATAAGTTCTAGAAAATGCTGACAGAACCTTGTGTATTTGAGGTAAGCTAGATGCAGTGATTTTGAAACGACTGGGATCATGCTTACAAAATAGGGTAATACTCATGTTAATACTCATATTAATTAGTGACAAAACGTTTACATGCTTCATAAATGGGACATTTTTTTCTCTGAGGGTGATAAGTCTTTAGTTGGGGCCTAGTTTTCCACATGGCTAGTCAGATACTCCTAGGAGTATTTCCTTAAGGCCCCTCTGACATCGAGTACATGGTGGGAGGGGCCTATTTTCACGCTTTAGTTGCGCAGTTTCTTTCAGACTGAGACATCCAGCTTCACTAGAGGAGTCCTCTTGCATCTGAGGACCACTATAGAGGGCTTATTTCTTCCCTAATCGTATTTGAGGGCAGGTAGGAGCCACAGCAAAGCTGTGGCAAGGTGCTTAACTGTCTTTTACCGGTGGTTGACGTTTTTTAATCCGGTTTGGGGGCTAAGGGGTTAATCATCCATTTGCAAGTGGTTGCGATGTTGCTTTAGTCCCTTACTCACACTGTATTTCGAAGACTTTACTACATTTTATCACTGTTTTGCAGTTTAAGTGCTAGTTTTTTTCTCTTAAAGGCACAGTACCGTTTTTGTTTAATTGCTGTTTCACATTTATTAAAGTGTTTTCCAAGCTTGCTGGTGTCATTACTAGTCTGTTAAACATGTCTGACATAGAGGAAACTCCTTGTTCAATATGTTTAGAAGCCATTGTGGAACCCCCTCTTAGAATGTGTACCAAATGTACTGAAGTATCTATAAACTATAAAGACCATATTATGGCTTTTAAAGATTTATCACCAGAGAATTCTCAGACTGAAAAAAGGAAGGTTATGCCATCTAGCTCTCCCCATGTGTCAGAACCTATAACTCCCGCCCAAGTGACGCCAAGTACATCTAGCGCGTCTAATTCTTTTACCTTACAGGACATGGCGGCAGTTATGAATTCTACCCTCACAGAGGTATTGTCCAAACTGCCAGGGTTACAAGGAAAGCGAGACAGCTCTGGGGCTAGAACAAATACAGAGCTTTCTGACGCTTTAATAGCTGTGTCCGATATACCCTCACTAGGCTCCGAACCTGGTGCAAGGGAGTTTCTATCTGAGGGTGACATTTTAGATTCAGGGAAGGCTTTACTTCAGTCCGATTCTGAAATGACAGCCTTTAAATTTAAGCTCGAACACCTCCGCTTCTTGCTCAGGGAGGTTTTAGCGACTCTGGATGACTGTGACCCCATTGTAGTTCCAGAGAAATTGTGTAAAATGGACAAATACTTTGCAGTGCCTGTTTACACTGATGTTTTTCCAGTCCCTAAGAGGTTTTCGGAAATTATTACTAGGAATGGGATAGACCAGGTGTGCCGTTCTCTCCCCCTCCTGCTTTTAAAAAGATGTTTCCCATAGATGTCGCCATACGGGACTCGTGGCAGACGGTCCCTAAGGTGGAGGGAGCTGTTTCTACCCTAGCTAAGCGTACAACTATCCCTGTCGAGGACAGTTGTGCTTTCCTAGATCCTATGGATAAAAAATTGGAGGGTCTCCTTAAGAAAATTTATATTCATCAAGGTTTTATTCTCCAGCCTCTTGCATGCATTGCCCCAGTTACTGCTGCAGCGGCTTTTTGGTTCGAGTCTCTTGAGGAGGCTCTACAGGTGGAGACCCCGTTAGATGATATCTTAGACAGGATTAAAGCTCTTAAGTTAGCTAATTCCTTTATTTCTGACGCCGTTTTTCAGTTAACCAAGCTAACGGTTAAGAATTCAGGTTTTGCCATTCTGGCGCGTAGGGCGCTATGGCTTAAGTCCTGGTCAGCAGACGTTACTTCAAAGTCTAAGCTTCTTAACATCCCCTTCAAAGGTCAGACCCTATTCGGGCCTGGCCTGAAGGAGATCATCTCTGACATTACCGGAGGAAAAGGTCACGCCCTTCCTCAGGATAGGTCCAATAAATTAATGACCAAACAGAATAATTTTTGTTCCTTTCGAAACTTCAAGAGTGGCGCAGCTTCGGCTTCCTCTAATGCAAAACAAGAAGGAAATTTTGCCCAGTCCAAACCAGTCTGGAGACCTAACCGGACTTGGAACAAAGGGAAGCAGGCCAAAAAGCCTGCTGCTGCCTCTAAGACAGCATGAAGGAGTAGCCCCCTATCCGGGACCGGATCTAGTCAGGGGCAGACTGTCTCTCTTCGCCCAGGCTTGGGCAAGAGACGTCCAGGATCCCTGGGCACTAGAGATTGTTTCCCAGGGATATCTTCTGGAATTCAAAGGTTCATCTCCAAAGGGGAGATTTCATCTCTCACAACTATCTGCAAACCAGATAAAAAGAGAGGCATTCTTACGTTGCGTTCAAGACCTACTGGTTATGGGAGTGATCCACCCAGTTCCAAAAGAGGAACAGGGGCAGGGTTTCTATTCAAACCTGTTTATAGTTCCCAAAAAAGAGGGAACTTTCAGACCAATCTTGGATCTCAAGATCCTAAACAAATTTCTCAGGGTCCCATCCTTCAAGATGGAGACAATCCGAACCATCCTACCTATGATCCAGGAGGGTCAATATATGACTAACATTGACTTAAAGGATGCTTATCTCCACATTCCGATTCACAGAGAGCATCATCAGTTCCTCAGGTTCGCCTTCCTAGACAGGCATTACCAGTTTGTGGCTCTTCCCTTCGGGTTAGCCACAGCGCTGAGTTTTTACGAAGGTTCTAGGGTCCCTTCTGGCGGTTCTAAGGCCGCGGGGCATAGCGGTGGCTCCTTACCTAGACGACATTCTGATCCAGGCGTCGACTTTTCAAATCGCCAAGTCCCATATGGACATTGTTCTGGCCTTTCTGAGGTCTCACGGGTGGAAAGTGAACAGAGAAAAGAGTTCTCTCTCTCCTCTCACAAGAGTTTCCTTCCTAGGAACTCTGATAGATTCAGTAGAAATGAAATTTTTTCTGACAGAGGTCAGGATATCAAAGCTTCTAACTTCCTGCCGTGCTCTTCATTCCACTTCTCGGCCATCAGTGGCTCAGTGTATGGAAATGATCGGCCTAATGGTAGCGGCAATGGACATAGTTCCGTTTGCCCGCCTACATCTCAGACCACTGCAACTTTGCATGCTCAATCAGTGGAATGGGGACTACACAGATTTGTCTCCTCTGTTAAATCTGGATCAAAAGACCAGGGATTCTCTTCTCTGGTGGTTATCTCGGGTCCATCTGTCCAGGGGAATGAGTTTCCGCAGGCCAAAGTGGACTATAGTGACGACAGATGCCAGCCTTCGGGGCTGGGGCGCAGTCTGGAACTCCCTGAAGACTCAGGGTTTGTGGACTCAGGAGGAAGCCCTCCTTCCGATAAACATTCTGGAACTCAGAGCGATATTCAATGCTCTTCAGGCTTGGCCTCAGCTAGCTGCGGTCAGATTCATCAGATTTCAGTCTGACAATATCACGACTGTAGCCTATATCAACCATCAGGGGGGAACAAGGAGTCCCCTGGCAATGATGGAGGTTTCCAAGATAATTCTATGGGCAGAGGTTCACTCTTGCCATCTCTCAGCTATCCATATCCCAGGAGTAGAGAACTGGGAGGCGGACTTTCTAAGTAGGCAGACCTTTCATCCGGGGGAGTAGGAACTCCATCCGGAGGTATTTGCCCAGCTGATTCAACTATGGTGCAAACCAGAACTGGATCTGATGGCGTCTCTTCAGAACGCCAAGCTTCCTTGTTACGGGTCCAGTTCAAGGGATCCCCAGGCAGCACTGATAGATGCTCTAGCAGTGCCCTGGTCCTTCAGCCTGGCTTATGTGTTTCCACCATTTCCTCTCCTCCCTCGTCTGATTGCCAAGATCAAACAGGAGAGAGCTTCGGTGATTTTGATAGCACCTGCGTGGCCACGCAGGACTTGGTATGCAGATCTGGTGGACATGTCATCCTTTCCACCATGGACTCTGCCGCTGAGGCAGGACCTTCTACTCCAAGGTCCATTCAAACATCCAAATCTAATTTCTCTGTGTCTGACTGCTTGGAGATTGAATGCTTGATTTGATCAAAACATGGTTTCTCCGAGTCGGTCATTGATACCTTGATTCAGGCTCGAAAGCCTGTCACCAGGAAAATCTATCATAAGATATGGTGTAAATATCTTCATTGGTGTGCATCCAAGGGTTACTCATGGAGTAAGGTCAGGATTCCTTGGATTTTATCCTTTCTCCAAGAAGGATTGGAAAAGGGATTATCAGCTAGTTCCTTAAAGGGACAGATTTCTGCTCTGTCTATTCTTTTGCACAAGCGTCTGGCAGATGTTCCAGACGTTCAGGCGTTTTGTCAGGCTTTAGTTAGAATCAAGCCTGTGTTTAAACCTGTTGCTTCGCCATGGAGTTTAAATTTAGTTCTTAAAGTTCTTCAAGGGGTTCCGTTTGAACCTTTGCATTCCATAGATATCAAGCTTTTATCTTGGAAAGCTCTGTTCTTAGTAGCTATCTCTTCGGCTCGAAGAGTTTCAGAGCTATCTGCCTTACAGTGTGATTCCCCTTATCTGATCTTCCATGCAGATAAGGTAGTTTTGCGTACCAAACCTGGGTTTCTTCCTAAGGTAGTATCTAATAAGAATATCAATCAGGAAATTGTTGTTCCGTCACTGTGTCCTAATCCTTCTTCAAAGAAGGAACGTCTGTTACACAACCTTGACGTGGTTCGTGCTTTAAAGTTTTATTTACAAGCTACTAAGGATTTTCGTCAAACATCTGCATTGTTTGTTGTCTACTCTGGGAGGAGGAGAGGCCAAAAGGCTTCGGCAACTTCTCTTTCTTTTTGGCTGAGAAGCATAATCCGGTTACCTTATGAGACTGCTGGCCAGCAGCCTCCTGAAAGAATTACAGCTCATTCTACTAGAGCGATAGCTTCCACTTGGGCTTTTAAACATGAGGCCTCTGTTGAACAGATTTGTAAGGCGGCGACTTGGTCTTCGCTTCATACTTTTTCTAAATTCTACAAATTTGATACTTTTGCTTCCTCGGAGGCTATTTTTGGGAGAAAGGTCTTGCAGGCAGTGGTGCCTTCAGTTTGAGTTCCTGCCTTGTCCCTCCCTTCATCCGTGTCCTATAGCTTTGGTATTGGTATCCCACAAGTAATGGATGAACCCGTGGACTGGATACACCTTACAAGAGAAAACAAAATTTATGTTTACCTGATAAATTTCTTTCTCTTGTGGTGTATCCAGTCCACGGCCCGCCCTGTCACTTTAAGGCAGGTGTTTTTATTTTTAAAACTACAGTCACCACTGCACCCTATAGTTTCTCCTTTTTCTTACTTGTCTTCGGTCGAATGACTGGAGGTGGGGGTTAGGGGAGGAGCTATATAGACAGCTCTGCTGTGGGTGTCCTCTTTGCAACTTCCTGTTGGGAAGGAGAATAATCCCACAAGTAATGGATGAACCCATGGACTGGATACATTACAAGAGAAAGAAATTTATCAGGTAAGCATAAATTTTGTTTTTTCTCCCTAAGATGGACTCATTACAGACAGGGGTGGACACTTTGACTTGCAAAGTCAGACAATTTTCCTCAAGATTGAGTGCGGCTGAAACACGCATCTCTGAAGCAGAGGACAGGCAATTGGTCACGGACACCACTATCAAACAATTAGTCAAAAAATCACAACTGCTCCAGGACCGTATAGACAACTTGGAAAATAGAAGTCACCGCAACAACCTACGTATAGTAGGAGTCTCAGAATCAATCAAGGGCAAAGATCTGCTAGAATTTGCGGCACTCACATTCCCTAAGCTCCTAGGCATACATGCTGATATTCTCCCGATAGATGTGGAAAGAGCGCATTGTGTGGGGCCGGAGAGAGGCCTGGAGCAAACGAAGGCCAGACCCAGACAGGTTATATTCAAATGCCTAAATTTTCAGGAAAAGCTAAAGATTCTGAGAGCATATCGGGCACGCAAAGAGATACTCTACGAGGGATCCAGACTTCTCCTTTTCCAGGACTTTTCCATGGAGGTATCAAGGCAAAGAAAAGAATTTGCTCCATTGTGTTCTCAATTACATGAGCAAGGAAGACAAGTGGCCTTATTATTCCCCGCAAAACTGCGGCTGCAAACATCCCATGGGGTTAAATTTTTCCATTCACCACAGGCACTAAAGTGCTTCTTAGCTACAGAACAACAACAACCACTATCATGATGGAGCTCCCCCTGCTCCCTATAGGGGCTACCGAGCCTTCTTTTTGTAGAACTCTAAAAGATATGGTAAATGGCTGTGTCTTGTTTGCCCAAAGAAACCACATGGAGTGGTGGAGTTCCTGGGACTGAATGGACATATAGTTCTGGATGGAGGTCTGACCAGACCTCCTGGGTAATGTTAAATAGTTATAAGATGTTAATTTGTAATGTTTTTTCATTGCTGCTTCACATACCAACAGTTGCACAGACACAGATGATGACCAGTGTTATGTTTGAACTGTTAATTGTTATTTATGTTATTTATAATGTTATGTTTTACACTCATGTTTCTGAGCTATTGAATATAGAATATTATATGCATAGGGGCTATAATCTAGAAGGCAAGGTTGGATCTCATAAAAAAACAGCGCCCTAATAGGAATCAACATAAAACTCTAGGGTGCCTTGGGAGGGGAGGGAGGATACTTCAAGCTGAAGTGGAGACGATGGAATCCTTGCAAGTAATGCTGTAAAGTACATTCTTTTAAACATCTTGCATGTTATTAATACACCCAGCTTGCTAGCCAAGAGTGTCAATGGGATCATTACCATCTGGTCAGCTCCGTCAGAGGAGAGGGATTTTGATCATACTGGCTTTATTCTTGTCAGAGTGAAGGTAAATATTGGGTCTATTGTCGCTCATACACCAGAGGATAGGATAGCTAGCACAAAAAGTAAACAACTAGCCGTTAGGTGTAGTAGTCTTAATATGTACGACATCATAAGGACACTCTGGGCCCGGAGGTTAGACAGGCGAGTAGGTATACTCCATGACAAGCACATTAACGTCTTTTGTTGTAATGATTCCAAAATAATGTTAAGGGCTACAATTGATTGTTGGCAAACAGGAGTTAAGTTAAACGTTTTTAACGCAACTAATTATGTTATTGACTGTTTGGTAAAAGATACCCGATTCCATAATGATGCTCCTCCTCAAATTCTCCTTCTTTGCTCTCCCTATCTCTCTTTCCCCTCCTTCCCCCCTTTTTTTTTTTTATATATGATACACCCATACACTATCCTTCTACAATGTGGGGATGCCACTTAAGGTAGTGACGTGGAATGTGGGAGGCCTCAACTTGCCTATAAAACGCAAGTCAGCTCTCACACACCTTAGAAAATTGGGTACAGATGTTGCCTTACTTCAGGAGACACATCTAACAGATTCAGAACATCAGAAATTACAGAGGGACTGGGTTGGTCAGGTCAGGTTTCTCTCCCATACTAGTGCTAGTCGTGGTTTGGCCATTGTATTTGGGAAGAGAGTGGTGGCCACTATTACCCATACATATTTAGACCCCAACAGTAGATATATGATAGTACGCGCCAAGGTAAACTCAATTGACTATGTATTCTGCAATTTATACGCCCCTAACCATAGGAAAATAGAATTTTGGAAAGAGTTAATACAAAATTTGGTTCCACACATAGGATCGAACCTGATAATAGGTGGAGATTTCAACATTTCCCCCACACATAGCCTAGACAGACAATGGCTAGAGCCACATAGCATGTTAGATCCCAGAAGAAATTATAAAGCCAGATACGAAACAAAGATATTTAATATGTTCGATAAAGACTTGAGCTCCTGTGATATTTGGAGGTTACAGCACCCTGAAGGTAGAGATTACACTTGCGTATTGAAGGTCAAGCACACCTTATCCCGAATAGACTTGTTCCTAATAGCTAATGGGTTGGTGGACCAGGTGCGCCAATGTAAAATTCATGACATCCTACTTTCTGATCACGCACCAGTGGAGCTGTGGCTGGGGTTTGATAGGCCACACACAAACAGGAATATACTTAGGTTTCCTACATATCTGACTAACTCAGAAGCATTTAACAAATTTCTACAACATTCTTGGATAGATTATATGACTGATAATGCAGCACATGCGGACAACACTCTACTCCTCTGGGAGACAGCAAAAACAGTACTAGCGGGTAACGTGATTTCATATTTATCCAAGGTTAGGTATAAAACGCAACATAGGTATAGGAGTTTGCAGAATCAATTGGGGCAGGCATACCAGCTGTACTTCAGACTAAGTCGAAGCCAGCTTACGATAAATATATAGCCTCAAAAGCAGATCTTGAAGCATTTGCAAAACAACAAGCCGCGGCTGGCCTATTAAAATCGGCGGGCAGGTTTTATAGATTTGGGGACAGAGCAGGCAAAATGTTGCCACCCTAACAAAACCACAGACAGCAAAGACTAAAATAGCAGCATTACGCTGGAAGGGCAAAGTTTATACCAAATCCGAGGATATTGCGAACTGTTTTGCGCAATACTACTCACAGTTATACACACGTCAAGCACCACCAGCTCAGGAGGTGCAGACCCAATTCTGGAATTTTGTGAACCTACCCAAAATCTCTTTAGATCAACAAAATAGGCTAAACTCCCCCATTACAAAAGAGGAATTGACACACACCTTACAAAGTTTACCAACAGGCAAGGCACCGGGTGCTGACGGGCTCCCGGTTGAATTTTACAGGTTATTACAGCCACAGATTAGTAACACTCTCACTAAGCTTTACAACGCCTTTCTCTTGACGGAGTCGCTCCCTTCAGCGAGCTTTACTTCGGCTCATGTCACCCTCAGATCAAACAGGCTTCGTCTTAAAGCGCACTTCCGTGGTCAATCTTCGCAGAGTGCTTCAGGTCATTGAGCATTATTGGTCCCTGGGGAGGAGTGGTGACAAAAAGACTACATCGGAGGCCTTCCTGCTATCATTAAATGCAGAGAAGGCCTTCGATAGGGTGGAGTGGGCCCATCTATGTCTAAATACTATGCAGAGATTTGGCTTTGAGGGCCCCTTTCTGGATGTTATCAGCAAAATATACAGGACTCCTGTAGCACGGGTCATGTCCAACGGGCTCTTCTCGAATGATTTTGATCTTCAAAGGGGCACCAGACAGGGGTGCCCACTTTCGCCTCTATTATTCAATCTAGCACTGGAGCCACTCACGCTAAAACTCAAACAAATATTCCCGGGTATTGTCATAGGAGATATCCCCCTTCACTTAGCATTATACGCGGATGATATGTTGCTGTTTGTGGATTCTCCGCAAATCCATGTACCACGTATACTCCACACAATAGCAGAATTCGGTAGTTTTTCCGGATATAAAATAAACACCTCTAAATCAGAGGTACTCTTGCTACATAAACGCCCAAATTCTAGACACAGTTACCCATTTGTTGAGGTGACGGATGGTCTCACCTATTTAGGCATTCATCTCCATAGAGACCCTTTAACCCCTTAAGGACCACAGCACTTTTCCATTTTCTGTCCATTTGGGACCAAGGCTATTTTTACATTTCTGCAGTGTTTGTGTTTAGCTGTAATTTTCCGCTTACTCATTTACTGTACCCACACATATTATATACCGTTTTTCTCGCCATTAAATGGACTTTCTAAAGATACCATTATTTTCATCATATCTTATAATTTACTATAAAAAAAATTATAAAATATGAGGAAAAAATGGAAAAAAACACACTTTTTCTAACTTTGAACCCCAAAATCTGTTACACATCTACAACCACCAAAAAACACCCATGCTAAATAGTTTCTAAATTTTGTCCTGAGTTTAGAAATACCCAATGTTTACATGTTCTTTGTTTTTTTTGCAAGTTATAGGGAAATAAATACAAGAAGAACTTTGCTATTTCCAAACCACTTTTTTTCAAAATTAGCGCTAGTTATATTGGGACACTGATATCTTTCAGGAATACCTGAATATCCCTTGACATGTATATATTTTTTTTTAGAAGACATCCCAAAGTATTGATCTAGGCCCATTTTAGTATATTTCATGCAACCATTTCACTACCAAATGCGATCAAATAAAAAAAATTGTTCACTTTTTCACAAATTGTTTCACAAACTTTAGGTTTCTCACTGAAATTATTTACAAACAACTTGTGCAATTATGGCATAAATGGTTGTAAATGCTTCTCTGGGATCCCCTTTGTTCAGAAATAGCAGACATTTATGGCTTTGGCATTGCTTTTTGGTATTTAGAAGGCCGCTAAATGCCACTGCGCACCACACGTGTATTATGCCCAGCATTGAAGGGGTTAATTAGGGAGCTTGTAGGGAGCTTGTAGGGTTAATTTTAGCTTTAGTATAATGTAGTAGACAACCCAAAGTATTGATCTAGGTCCATTTTGGTATATTTCATGCCACCATTTCACCGTCAAATGCGAACAAATAAAAAAAAGCGTTACATTTTTCACAATTTTAGGTTTCTCACTGAAATTATTTACAAACAGCTTGTGCAATTATGGCATACATTGTTGTAAAAGCTTCTCTGGGATCCCCTTTGTTCAGAAATAGCAGACATATATGGCTTTGGCTTTGCTTTTTGGTAATTAGAAGGCAGCTAAATGCCGTTGCGCACCACACGTGTATAATGCCCAGCATTGAAGGGGTTAATTAGGGAGCTTGTAGGGAGCTTGTAGGGTTAATTTTAGCTTTAGTGTAGGTATCAACCTCCCACATGACACATCACACCCCCTGATCCCTCCCAAACAGCTCTCTTCCCTCCCCCACCCCACAATTGTCCCCGCCATCTTAAGTACTGGCAGTAAGTCTGCCAGTACTAAAATAAGAGTTTTTTGGGGATTTAAAAAAAAAAAACCAATAATAATTCTGCTCTGTAGGATCCCCCCTTAGCCCCCAACCTCCCTGATCCCCCCCAAACAGCTCTCTAACCCCCCTCTCTGCCTTATTATGCGCCATATTGGGTACTGGCAGCTGTCTGCCAGTACCCAGTTTGAAATCAAATGTTTTTTTATCAATTTTTTTTATTTTATTATTTAGCTGCCCCCCCTCAATTATGTAGCTGCCCCCCCTCAACCCCCAACCTCCCACCCTCCCAGATCGTTAAAATGTTTTATGATGCC
This sequence comes from Bombina bombina, assembly GCF_027579735.1. Taxonomy (NCBI): domain Eukaryota; kingdom Metazoa; phylum Chordata; class Amphibia; order Anura; family Bombinatoridae; genus Bombina; species Bombina bombina. Next base: position 714,437,743 of record NC_069502.1, read on the forward strand.
ACCCTCTCTCCCACCAAGTACCCCTGTTGTTCCATAGTGTAGGTTTCCCACCCCCCGCGCGCGCGCACCCGCTCCCGTGCACGCGCGCACACATGCTCACGTGCACGCGCCCCTTCCCAATAATGGCCGCCCACCCGCCTCCCTGGATCAGCTCCCACCCACCAACGAACATGGCCATTGATGGCCGATGCAGAGAGGGCCACAGGGTGGCTCTCTCTGCATCGGACGGCTAAAAAATGTTATAGCAGGATGCCTCAATATCGAGGCATCACTGCTATAACATGAAAGCAGTTGGAAGTGATCAGGATCGCTTCCACTGCTTTCAAAGACCAACGACGTACGGGGTACGTCCTTGGTCATTAACTGCATTTTTTTGCAGGACGTACCCCATACGTCGTTGGTCGTTAAGGGGTTAAAAGTCTACAAACTAAATATATCGGACAAGTGCGCGCAGCTTTCTTCCCAACTGTCAAATTGGGCCAACCTTCCCCTGGGATTGTCAGGGCGTGTCAGCCTGGTGAAGATGTCAATATTACTCAAAATACTCTATCCGTTACTTATGTTGCCGTTTCTTATGACAAAAACAGATTTGACTCTGCTCACACGGGCGGTGTCTCGCTTTATTTAGAGAGGGGGCAGACCGCGAATAGCGGCATATAAATTGCATCTCCCTTATATTAAAGGGGGGGTTAGGCCTCCCGAACCTAAAATGGTATAACTGGGCGGCTTTAGTCAGACTGGTGACGGACTGGCAGCTACGTACTGGGCACTTCTGTGACATGAAATTAGAAGAAACGGTGATAAGGCCTATAGCGTTGGCTTATTTGCCATACGGCGACTGTGAAACTTTACCCCCTTCGATCACCAATAGTGTGATGTATAGAGACCCACTAAGAGCTTGGCGTATGATCCATAAATATCTGAAGATAGATTGCCCCACCCCGAAATTTATCCCCATAGTGGGAAACCCTTGCTTTCCAGCCGGAAATGATCACAAACCGTTTCGTATCTGGAAGGGGTTGGGCTTCGTAACGGTCGGGGATATGCTAGACCCATTACAACATACAGTACGTTCTTTCCAAGAGTTGAGAACCAGATATCAGATTCCCAATTGGCATTTTTATGCCTATCTGCAACTCAGGCATTATATTTCGACTCTACAGTCATCTAACGTAACTTTCTGGGAGGGATCGCCTTTTGCTGTCTCCCAGACGATGTTTCAGATGGGAATATTCTCCCTGTCCCAATTCTACTCACGCATATTGAAACAGAGGGAGACTTTAGTTCTCTCCGACATATTGACAAAACAAATTAACAGTGGCTTGATAGAATTGACAATACATGACATAGAGGACAGCTTAGAACGTACGAAACAGGCAACACTTGCGGTATATTATAGAGAGGCACAGATTAGACTGTTGCATATGGACTACATCACACCACACAGGCTATCAAAATGGAATAAGCAAATCCCGGATTAATGTGTTAAATGCGGAGCTGTGGCCCCATCATTTCAGCACTATTTTTACCCTTGCCCAATGATAAGAAGGTTCTGGGGACAATTCCAATATTGGCTGAAAATTACGTTTAATGTAGAGATAGTGCTTACAGTGGCAGAAATCTTCTTGTTTAGGTGGGACGACTTACTCAAAAAATTGCACAGATTACTAACATTATACACTTTCTTAGCCAGACATTGTATCCTTAAAAGATGGATTAGTAGACAGGCCCCAACAATAGCGCAATTTAAACACTTATTGCTAAAACAACTCTTTGTAGAACAGTATGATGTGAGGCTGGATACATTGTGCAGACTACGGCCCTTCTTACGTAAATGGAGACTGTGGCCTCTAGTTATTAAGCCGTCAACCTCAAATACGCTGGAATTCCGCAGCGTATTTGTGGCGAGGCTGATTCGCCTTAGTTATCAAGCCCTACACACCGGCAAAAGTAGAATTTAGTGACGTAAGCTTCGATCTGCCGGACTCAGTCCGACACAGATCGATTCTTACGTCACTCCAGATGTTCCGAACACTAGTTCGGCACAATCTGTCTACTTTTGCTTGTTATCAAAAAACTAGCAGGTACGCTCGGCACTTTTCCGGCCCAGCGTACCTGGTTTTCAATCCGCCGCCCTGGAGGTGGCGGATCCCATAGGAATCAATGGGAGTCTGACCATAGCGAAAGTTCATGTTCGCTGCTGCCCGACATCCCATTGATTCCTATGGGAGCTGTCTACACCTAACACCTAACACCCTAACATTTCCCCCGAGTCTAAACACCCCTAATCTATCCCCCCCTACACCGCCGCAACTAAATAAATGTATTACCCCCTAAACCGCCGCTCCCGGAGCCCACCGCCACTCTAATAAACTGATTAACCCCTAAACCGCCGCTCCTGGACCCCGCCGCCACTATAATAAATATGTTAACCCCTAAACCGCCGCTCCCGGACCCCGCCGCCACCTACATAATACCTATTAACCCCTACCCTGCCCCCCCTACACTGCCCCCACTATAATAAATTTATTAACCCCTATCCTGCCCCCCCTACACTGCCGCCACTATAATAAAATTATTAACCCCTAAACCTAAGTCTAACCCTAACACCCCCCTAACTTAAATATTAATTAAATACATCTAAATATTATAACTCTTATTAACTAAATTATTCCTATTTAAAACTAAATACTTACCTTTAAAATAAACCCTAATATGGCTACAATATAAATAATAATTATATTGTAGCTATTTTAGGATTTATTTTTATTTTACAGGCAACTTTCAATTTCTTTTAACTAGGTACAATAGCTATTAAATAGTTATTAACTATTTAATAGCTACGTAGTTAAAATAAAGAGAAATTTACCTGTAAAATAAAAACTAACCTAAGTTACAATTACACCTATCACTACACCTATCACTACACATTGATTCCTATGGGAGCTGTCTACACCTAACACCCTAACATTTACCCCGAGTCTAAACACCCCTAATCTATCCCCCCCCTACACCGCCGCAACTAAATAAATGTATTACCCCCTAAACCGCCGCTCCCGGAGCCCACCGCCACTCTAATAAACTGATTAACCCCTAAACCGCCGCTCCCGGACCCCGCCGCCACTATAATAAATATGTTAACCCCTAAACCGCCGCTCCCGGACCCCGCTGCCACTATAATAAATATGTTAACCCCTAAACCGCCGCTCCCGGACCCCGCCGCCAACTACATAATACCTATTAACCCCTATCCTGCCCCCCCTACACTGCCCCCACTATAATAAATTTATTAACCCCTATCCTGCCCCCCTACACTGCCGCCACTATAATAAAATTATTAACCCCTAAACCTAAGTCTAACCCTAACACCCCCCTAACTTAAATATTAATTAAATACATCTAAATATTATAACTCTTATTAACTAAATTATTCCTATTTAAAACTAAATACTTACCTTTAAAATAAAACTTGGTCCTAAAAATGACAAAAAAAGAAGAGGCGCTCTGGTGCAGATAAACCCAACAATAAGTGAGATTTCCAAAAAGGAAGGAAAATTGGTACTCACAAAGATATTTGCACTTCCAGTGCAATAATCCGCAAGCCGAAGCTTCAGAGCCGTTCGGCTGACTCTTATTCTCCCGATATGCTCCCGGCAATAGTCAGGCCCCTAAGAGGAATGAAGCATAGGACACCTTGGTGCAGATCACCCTTTCCAATATCGAGCTAACAACAGTGGGTAAATATTTATACTCACAAACGTATGTGCACAAACAGTGCAATATCGGGCGGACCGAAACTTTATAAAGCCGTTCGGCTGACTTTCAACAAAGGAGGCTGTTACTCTCTTTCTCTCCCGATATGCTCCCAGCAATGGTCAGGCTCCTAAGAGGAATGAAGCATAGGACACCTTTGGTGCAGATCACCCTTACCAATATCGAGCTAACAACAGTGGGTAAATATTTATACTCACAAACGTGTGTGCACAAACAGTGCAATATCGGGCGGACCGAAACTTTATAAAGCTGTTCGGCTGACTTCCAACGAAGGAGGCTGTTACTCTCGAAAATCCAGTAAAAAGAAAAGTTCAAAGCAAGGTAGAACAATGTAAAAACTTTTATTAAAAATCTTAAAACTTCGCTACGCGTTTCTCGGCTGCACGCCGTTTCATCAGGCTCTTAAATTTAATGAACTACCTTGCTTTCTTAAAAAGGCTAAGTTAACCAATGAGAATGGTTTACAAGTTACACACCCACCATAACATGTGCATTAATCAATTAGGTGCTACGCCTCTTACAGGTACTGGGTAACTAACAGAATTGTGTTTCAGCTGTCAATAGCACATTCGGTAAATAGTGATATGTTAACATACATTTTTAGCAACATTGTACAGATAAACATAGTGAATAAAAACTCATCTTATATTTGGTACACAGCATAGATACAATAGTCTGAATTTTAGATACATAAAGTGTACGGGTGGATATCCTATCGATTCTAAATTGCAGGGTTCAAAATATATGTTCAGTTAACATTAGGCCCTCGCTGTGATATTACTAAATGTCCTAAAATATATATATGATGTTATCGATAGTGGGTCATATATAATTGAAGTAATTGAGAAACATATTAATCTAATACGTACATACTGCGATGCATTATATATATATACGATTTCGGCTCGATGACAAAATACATGGAATTAGTGAGTAAAAAGTTATGATATTCATTATCAATTTTAAGTTTAATGGGTATCGATATGTTTCTAAAAATTCTACGTGATCTTGGTTGCAACTTTAGATCCTCCGTGTTTTGTGATGCAGTCGATGACATAAACATAAATTAGGAATTCTGTGATGTGATACTAGGGAGTGAAGACTATCCTCTGGTGAATCTAATAAAATGCTAAAATGACCTTAATGTAGTGATTCTATACGTGGCCACTGTCTAAGTGGGTATAAAGTGAATCTGTGTGTAACAGAATTTTGGTTGTGAGGATAATAATACATAATAATACTACTATTTGTAAATGTGGCTAAAAGTGTCTAATATTAAATGTCGTTTGTTTTGTGTAAAAATAATAATATTGTCAAAGAATGATGCAGCTATTGGTTGGTGTTGCTGTGCTTGTAAATCCCAGTTGGTCAGAAGTGTATGGTGAAATAATGTAACATTGTTATAACTAATACGGGAAAAATAATATATATGTGGTGTTTATGTAACTAATGTCAGAGAATGACCTTGCTCTTATCAATGAGTATCTGTTACTATAACTAAAATTATTTAAAAATACAAATTTCTGGTCATTAACCCGAATAATGTATAGTAGTCTTCTTTTATCTATATTTATAATGTTTAGAAGTCATGTAATCTTTAGAGAGAACCCCATATATATACACATTATATATATATCATGCAAAAAGTGTATCTATTTGGCAATAAACCAGTCCGAACAATTCAGACTAGAAATGGGAACACTAAATTCTCTACAGGCTTGCGGATTATTGCACTGGAAGTGCAAATATCTTTGTGAGTACCAATTTTCCTTCCTTTTTGGAAATCTCACTTATTGTTGGGTTTATCTGCACCAGAGCGCCTCTTCTTTTTTTGTCATTTTTAGGACCAAGTTTTATCCTCACGCATATTGTGGAGAGAGCCGCTGCTTGTTTTGGGGCCACCTGTATTGCCTCCTTGGGAGTTGTGGGACTTTCAGTATATTCAATATATATGGACGTTTTTTTGTTGAATATAAACACCAAGGATTCCATCAAGTATTTGTTAATTATTATTTATTATTGTTGACCAGTTTTATCTTATTATTTCACTGTTATTATTGCTATATGATATTTCACATAAAACACCATAATTAGAAGCTCCATCACAAGAATAGCATAGAATAGGCGCACCTCTTGTTATCAAACACACTTTGTTAGTGTTGTTTCTTTGTTTCTTCCTTTAAAATAAACCCTAATATAGCTACAATATAAATAATAATTATATTGTAGCTATTTTAGGATTTATTTTTATTTTACAGGCAACTTTCAATTTATTTTAACTAGGTACAATAGCTATTAAATAGTTTTTAACTATTTAATAGCTACATAGTTAAAATAAAGAGAAATTTACCTGTAAAATAAAAACTAACCTAAGTTACAATTACACCTATCACTACACTATCATTAAATAAATTATTCCTATTTAAAACTAAATACTTACCTATAAAATAAACCCTAAGGCCTAGATTTGGAGTTCGGCGGTAAAAGGGCTGTTAACGCTCCGCGGGTTTTTTTCTGGCCGCACCATAAATTTAACTCTGGTATCGAGAGTTCAAACAAATGCTGCGTTAGGCTCCAAAAAAGGAGCGTAGAGCATATTTACCGCAAATGCAACTCTCGATACCAGAGTTGCTTACGGACGCGGCCGGCATCAAAAACGTGCTCGTGCACGATTCTCCCATAGGAAACAATGGGGCAGTTTGAGGTGAAAAAAAACCTAACAACTGCAAAAAAGCAGCGTTCAGCTCTTAACGCAGCCCCATTGTTTGCTATGGGGAAACACTTCCTACGTCTGCACCTAACACTCTAACATGTACCCCGAGTCTAAACACCCCTAACCTTACACTTATTAACCCCTAATCTGCCGCCCCCCGCTATCGCTGACCCCTGCATTACACTTTTAACCCCTAATCTGCCGCTCCGTAAACCGCCGCCACCTACGTTATCCCTATGTACCCCTAATCTGCTGCCCTAACATCGCCGACCCCTATGTTATATTTATTAACCCCTAATCTGCCCCCCACAACGTCGCCGACACCTGCCTACACTTATTAACCCCTAATCTGCCGAGCGGACCTGAGCGCTACTATAATAAAGTTATTAACCCCTAATCCGCCTCACTAACCCTATCATAAATAGTATTAACCCCTAATCTGCCCTCCCTAACATCGCCGACACCTACCTTCAATTATTAACCCCTAATCTGCCGACCGGAGCTCACCGCTATTCTAATAAATGTATTAACCCCTAAAGCTAAGTCTAACCCTAACACTAACACCCCCCTAAGTTAAATATAATTTTTATCTAACGAAATAAATTAACTCTTATTAAATAAATGATTCCTATTTAAAGCTAAATACTTACCTGTAAAATAAATCCTAATATAGCTACAATATAAATTATAATTATATTATAGCTATTTTAGGATTAATATTTATTTTACAGGCAACTTTGTAATTATTTTAACCAGGTACAATAGCTATTAAATAGTTAAGAACTATTTAATAGTTACCTAGTTAAAATAATAACAAATTTACCTGTAAAATAAATCCTAACCTAAGATATAATTAAACCTAACACTACCCTATCAATAAAATAATTAAATAAACTACCTACAATTACCTACAATTAACCTAACACTACACTATCAATAAATTAATTAAACACAATTGCTACAAATAAATACAATTAAATAAACTATCTAAAGTACAAAAAATAAAAAAGAACTAAGTTACAGAAAATAATAAAATATTTACAAACATAAGAAAAATATTACAACAATTTTAAACTAATTACACCTACTCTAAGCCCCCTAATAAAATAACAAAGCCCCCCAAAATAAAAAATTCCCTACCCTATTCTAAAATACAAATATTACAAGCTCTTTTACCGATCAGCCAATAGAATGCGAGCTCAATCTGATTGGCTGATTGGATCAGCCAATCGGATTGAACTATATTCTGATTGGCTGATTCCATCAGCCAATCAGAAAATTCCTACCTTAATTCCGATTGGCTGATAGAATCCTATCAGCCAATCGGAATTCGAGGGACGCCATCTTGGATGACGTCCCTTAAAGGAACCGTCATTCGTCGTCTAGTCGTCGGAAGAAGAGGATGGATCCGCGCTGGAGGTCTTCAAGATGGAGCCGGTCGTCATCGGATGGAAGAAGATAGAAGATGCCGCTTGGAGAAGATGTTTGCCGGTCCGGATGTCCTCTTCTTGCCGGATAGGAGGAAGACTTTGGAGCACCGGATTATGGATCGCCAACCCCCGCTTGGCTTGGATGAAGATCTTGGAGCCAGGACGGATCGGTGAACCTGGTATGGTGAAGACAAGGTAGGAAGATCTTCAGGGGATTAGTATTAGGTTTATTTAAGGGGGGTTTGGGTTAGATTAGGGGTATGTGGGTGGTGGGTTGTAATGTTGGGGGGGGGGTATTGTATGTTTTTTTTTACAGGCAAAAGAGCTGAAATTCTTGGGGCATGCCCCGCAAAGGGCCCTGTTCAGGGCTGGTAAGGTAAAAGAGCTTGTAATATTTGTATTTTAGAATAGGGTAGGGAATTTTTTATTTTGGGGGGCTTTGTTATTTTATTAGGGGGCTTAGAGTAGGTGTAATTAGTTTAAAATTGTTGTAATATTTTTCTTATGTTTGTAAATATTTTTTTATTTTCTGTAACTTAGTTCTTTTTTATTTTTTGTACTTTAGATAGTTTATTTAATTGTATTTATTTGTAGCAATTGTGTTTAATTAATTTATTGATAGTGTAGTGTTAGGTTAATTGTAGGTAATTGTAGGTAGTTTATTTAATTATTTTATTGATAGGGTAGTGTTAGGTTTAATTATATCTTAGGTTAGGATTTATTTTACAGGTAAATTTGTTATTATTTTAACTAGGTAACTATTAAATAGTTCTTAACTATTTAATAGCTATTGTACCTGGTTAAAATAATTACAAAGTTGCCTGTAAAATAAATATTAATCCTAAAATAGCTATAATATAATTATAATTTATATTGTAGCTATATTAGGATTTATTTTACAGGTAAGTATTTAGCTTTAAATAGGAATTATTTATTTAATAAGAGTTAATTTATTTCGTTAGATAAAAATTATATTTAACTTAGGGGGGTGTTAGTGTTAGGGTTAGACTTAGCTTTAGGGGTTAATACATTTATTAGAATAGCGGTGAGCTCCGGTCGGCAGATTAGGGGTTAATAATTGAAGGTAGGTGTCGGCGATGTTAGGGAGGGCAGATTAGGGGTTAATACTATTTATGATAGGGTTAGTGAGGCGGATTAGGGGTTAATAACTTTATTATAGTAGCGCTCAGGTCCGCTCGGCAGATTAGGGGTTAATAAGTGTAGGTAGGTGTCGGCGACGTTGAGGGGGGCAGATTAGGGGTTAATAAATATAACATAGGGGTCGGCGATGTTAGGGGTAGCAGATTAGGGGTACATAGGGATAACGTAGGTGGCGGCGATTTGCGGTCGGAAGATTAGGGGTTAATTATTTTAAGTAGCTTGCGGCGACGTTGTGGGGGGCAAGTTAGGGGTTAATAGATATAATACAGGGGTCGGCGGTGTTAGGGGCAGCAGATTAGGGGTACATAAGTATAACGTAGGTGGCGGTCGGCAGATTAGGGGTTAAAAATTTTAATCGAGTGGCGGCGATGTGGGGGGACCTCGGTTTAGGGGTACATAGGTAGTTTATGGGTGTTAGTGTACTTTAGGGTACAGTAGTTAAGAGCTTTATAAACCGGCGTTAGCCAGAAAGCTATTAACTCCTGCTATTTTCAGGCGGCTGGAATCTTGTCGTTAGAGCTCTAACGCTCACTGCAGAAACGACTCTAAATACCAGCGTTAGAAAGATCCCATTGAAAAGATAGGATACGCAAATGGCGTAGGGGGATCTGCGGTATGGAAAAGTCGCGGCTGAAAAGTGAGCGTTAGACCCTTTAATCACTGACTCCAAATACCAGCGGGCGGCCAAAACCAGCGTTAGGAGCCTCTAACGCTGGTTTTGACGGCTACCGCCGAACTCTAAATCTAGGCCTAAGATAGCTACAATGTAATTAATAATTACATTGTAGCTATTTTAGGATTTATATTTATTTTACAAGTAACTTTGTATTTATTTTAGCTAGTTAGAATAGTTATTAAATAGTTATTAACTATTTAATAACTACCTAGCTAAAAGAAATACAAAATTACCTGTAAAATAAATCCTAACCTAAGTTACAATTAAACCTAACACTACACTATCATTAAATAAATTAAATAAATTAGCTACAAATAACTACAATTAAATACAATTAAATAAACTAACTAAAGTACAAACAATAAAAAAAACTAAGTTACAAAAAATAATAAAAAATAAGTTACAAACATTTAAAAAATATTACAACAATTTTAAGCTACTTACACCTAATCTAAGCCCCCTAATAAAATAACAAAGCCCCCCAAAATAAAAAAAATGCCCTACCCTATTCTACATTAAAAAGTTAACAGCTCTATTACCTTACCAGCCCTTAAACGGGCCTTTTGCGTGGCATGCCCCAAAGAAAACAGCTCTTTTGCCTGTAAAATAAAAATACAACCCCCCCCAACATTAAAACCCACCACCTACACACCCCTACTCTAACCCAAACTCCCCTTAAATAAACCTAACACTACCCCCCTGAAGATCATCCTACCTTTAGCCGTCTTCAGCCAGCCGACCACCGATGGAACAGAAGAGGACATCCGCAGCGGCCGAAGTCTTCATCCAAGGGGCGCTGAAGAAGTCTTCCATCCGATTGAAGTCATCATCCAAGGGGCGCTGAAGAAGTCTTCCATCCGATTGAAGTCATCATCCAAGGGGCGCTGAAGAAGTCTTCCATGCAGGGGTCTTCAATCTTCATCCATCCGGAGGGGGGTTTGGGTTAGAGTAGGGGTATGTGGGTGGTGGGTTGTATTTTTATTTTACAGGCAAAAGAGCTGTTTTCTTTGGGACATGCCCCGCAAAAGGCCCTTTTAAGGGCTGGTAAGGTAATAGAGCTGTTAACTTTTTAATGTAGAATAGGGTAGGGCATTTTTTTATTTTGTAACTTAGTTTTTTTTATTTTTGTACTTTAGTTAGTTTATTTAATTGTATTTAATTGTAGTTATTTGTAGCTAATTTATTTAATTAATTTAATGATAGTGTCGTGTTTAATTGTAACTTAGGTTAGGATTTATTTTACAGGTAATTTTGTATTTCTTTTAGCTAGGTAGTTATTAAATAGTTAATAACTATTTAATAACTATTCTAACTAGCTAAAATAAATACAAAGTTACCTGTATAATAAATACAAATCCTAAAATAGCTACAATGTAATTATTAATTACATTGTAGCTATCTTAGGGTTTATTTTATAGGTAAGTATTTAGTTTTAAATAGGAATAATTTATTTAATGATAGTGTAGTGATAGGTGTAATTGTAACTTAGGTTAGTTTTTATTTTACAGGTAAATTTGTCTTTATTTTAACTAGGTAGCTATTAAATAGTTAATAACTATTTAATAGCTATTGTACCTAGTTAAAATAAATTGAAAGTTGCCTGTAAAATAAAAATAAATCCTAAGATAGCTACAATATAATTATTATTTATATTGTAGCTATATTAGGGTTTATTTTAAAGGTAGTTAGTTAGTAGGTAGTAAGTATTTAGTTTTAAATAGGATTAATTTAGTTAATAAGAGTTATAATATTTAGATGTATTTAATTAATATTTAAGTTAGGGGGTGTTAGGGTTAAGGTTAGACTTAGGTTTAGGGGTTAATAATTTTATTATAGTGGCGGCGGTGTAGGGGGGGCAGGATAGGGGTTAATAAATTTATTATAGGTTGCGGCGGTATAGGGGGGGCAGGATAGGGGTTAATAAATTTATTATAGGTGGCGGCAGGATAGGGGTTAATAAATTTATTATAGGCGGCGACGGTGTAGGGGGGGCAGATTAGGGGTTAATAAGTTTAATATAGGTGGCGGCGGGGTTCGGGAGCAGCGGTTTAGGGGTTAAACAATTTATTTAGTTGCGGTGGGGTCCGGGATCTGCAGGATAGGGGTTAATAAATTTATTATAGGTGGCGGCGGTATAGGGGGGGCAGGATCGGGGTTACTAGGTATAATGTAGGTGGCGGTGGGCTCTGGGAGCGGCGGTTTAGGGGTTAATACATTTATTATAGTTGTGGCGGTGTCCGGGAGCGGCGGTTTAGGGGTTAATAACTTTATTTAGTTGCGGGGGGCTCCGGGGGCGCCGGTATAGGGGGTAGAACAGTGTAGTTTATTGTAGGTGCTTAGTGACAGCTTGTCAATAAAGCTGTCAAAAAGCCGAAGAGCAGCGAGATCGGATGAGTGATAACTATCACAGTCCGCTGCTCATCGCCCCGTACTTGGTGCACAGCTTTTTGACAGCTTTATTGATAACTTTGGAGAGCGTATTCAGGTCTGCGGCGGCGATGGTAGGCGAGCTTAGGCGAGCGTATTGGGTCCGGCGATGGCAGGTAAGTAGACACGTTGATAACTAGAGGCCCATATATTGACACACTGAGTTTATCAATACAAAAACAAATCTTAAAACCGTTTGTACATTTGGAGGCCATGCTTGAAATAATCATGAGAGATGAATGGCATATAGCATCAGAGCTGGCAGAAGACCGGAGTACTGATCAGAGTTCATTAGAGGTTATGCTGTTCTAGATAAATGATATGCGCACATATAATTTATTTTTATTTTTTTCTCCCTACCCCCCCTCCCTATCCTTCCCTATCCCGCGGGGGTTCCTTTCTTCTCTATTCCTAAGAACTTACTATATTCCTTGCTCACTTGAAGTGGTGATTTACAGAAATAGGTTAATATTTGAATAGTTTTGTTAAAATGTTAAAGTTTTGGTAAGGTAAATAAAGAGAAAAAATTCTTTAGGATTCAGAAAACCGCCAGAAAATGGACAACATGGACTTTTCCTAATACTACTGGATGAAGTGATGTATCATTAAGACTTTTTCAGAAACCCTGTCATAATGTAATGTTGCTTTCTCTTTCTCAATTACATGAAAACACTGTACATGACTTATCAGACCTTGGTAAATGCAATGTAATTGTGTTATTGATTCTGTTTCCTACAACAAAAAAGAATTTAAAAAAAAAAAACCCAACAAAATACTAAGATCTAAAAATTGCGTGCTTTTAGTCTACTGCGCATCTTAATTTATGCCGATCACGTGACCCCTCTTTTCTCTTCCGGCTGAGTTCCTGAGCGGAGCAGCGCCATTTGTACTTAAGATTTGTTCTGAGCGTGCATGGCTCGGAGAGATTAAATTTAATTTTTTAAAGTGACAGTGTCATTTTTATTTAACAAGGGTTTGCTCCTAGTCATTCCTTTATTTTTGGGATTCTTAGTGGCCCAAATTTACTATGGACATGGAACAGAAGTCTGCTCCTATGGATACATGTTTATTGTGTCTTGAGGCCCCTTGTTTTACCTATGCAATTTTGTTCCTCATATTTAGAAAAGACTTTAAAATGTAAAGACAAACTTTTGGTTTCTGAGCCTCTTGTCTCTCAGGATGATGATGTTCAGGCAATGCCACAGCTTTCTCCTTAAACGTCCAAAGCCTCAATGGCTACACATATAGTGCCCTGCAATTCCTCTCAGACTCCTGGACGAGTTTATTTGCCATCAGATTTTGCCGCACAGATATCTTCAGTGGTATCTGCGGCTTTATCTGCTTTCCCCATGTTAGGGAAGCGCAAGAGGAAATCTAAGAATTTTTCTGAGTGTAAGGTGTCTGTTCCGTCTGCTGCTACACAGGTTGCTCTCCCTCATAACCTCTGTAGCCTCTGAGAGCGAAATCTCAGATTCGGACAGTATAATTCCTTTGTCTGACTCTGAAGAGGTAAACTTCAGATTTAACAAATACTATGATGTTCCTTCCTCTGTAAATGTGTTTCCTGTTCCAGACCATGTGATGGAGATTATTACACAGGTATGGGAGAAGCCAGGGATACCTTTCTTCCCGTCTTTAAAAATATGTTTTCTGTTGCAGAGTTTATTAGAGGTTTGTGGCACATGGTGCCTAAAGTAGAAGGGGCTATTTCTACTCTGGCTAAGAGAACTACGATCCCTATTGAGGATAGGTGTTCCTTTAAGGATCCTATGGACAAGAAGCTGGAGGCTTATTTGAAGAAGATGTATGTTCATCAGGGTCTTCAGTGGCAACCTGCAGTTTGTATTGCCACAGTAGCAAGTGCAGCATCTTATTGGTGCGATGCCTTGTCTGAATTAATTTTAGAAGAAACTCCCTTGGAGGAGATACAAGATAGGATTAAGGCTCTCAAATTAGCCAATTCCTTTATATCTGGTGCTAACATGCAAATCATTGGACTGGGAGCCAAGATGTCTGGCTTTACTGTTCTAGTCCATAGGGCTCTGTGGCTTAAATCTTGGTCAGCTGATGTTACCTCCAAGTCTAATCTTCTGGCACTTACTTACAAGGGTAAGACCTTGTTTGGTCCTGGCCTGGCAGAAATAATTTCTGATATTAGGGGTGGAAAAGGATCTTTTCTACCACAAGACAAGAAGAATAGATCTAAAGGACATCACAGTAATTTTCGTTCCTTTAGTAACTTCAAAAGTCTTCTTCTCCCTCTTCCGAACAGGAGCAGCCAAATCTTCTTGGAGACCAAATCAGTCTTGGAACAAGGGAAAGCAGTCAAAGAAACCCTCAGCTGAGTCTAAGTCAGCATGAAGGGTCTGCCCCCGCTCCGGGATCGGATCAAGTGGGGGTGCAGACTTTCCCTGTTTTGTCAAGCATGGATACGGGATGTCCCAGATCCTTGGGCTGTGGACATAGTGTCTCAGGGTTACAAAATATAATTCAAATCTCGTCCTCCAAAGGGCAGATTTCTCCTCTCAAGGTTATCAGCGGATCAGGTAAAAAGAGAGGCATTCTTAAAGTGCGTTCAGGATCTCTCTTCATTGGTAGTGATTGTTCCTGTTCCAGTAAGAGAACAGGGTTTAGGATTTTATTCAAATCTGTTTGTGGTTCCCAAAAAAGAGGGAACTTTTCAACCCATCTTAGACCTTAAATGTCTCAACAAGTTTCTCAGGGTTCCGTTTTTCAAAATGGAAACTGATGGCCATAGTCCTGAAGGATGCCTATCTGCATGTTCCTATCCACAGGGATCATCACCAGTTCCTGAGATTTGCTTTTCAAGACAAGCACTTTCAGTTTGTTGTTCTTGCGTTTGGCTTTGCCACAGCTCCCAGAATTTTCTCAAAGGTTCTGGGGGTTCTTTTGGCAGGTGTCAGGTCTTGGGGAATTGCGGTGGCGCCTTATCTGGACGACATATTGGTTAAAGCGCCATCTTTTCAACAAGCAAACTCTCATACAGAGATCTTGTTGTCTTTTCTACGTTCCCACAGATGGAAACTGAAACTGGAGAAGAGTTCCCTTGTTCCAGCTACAAGGGTTTGTTTCTTAGGGACCATCATAGACTCCCTACCTATGACGATATTTCTGATGGAGGTCAGAAAATCCAAACTTCTCACCTCTTGCCTCTCTCTACAGTCTACTGTTCGTCCATCAGTGGCTCAGTGTATGGAGGTAATTCGTCTGATGGTCGCTTCCATGGACATCATTCCTTTTGCTCCATTCCATTTGGGAGCTCTGCAGTTATGCGTGCTATGACAATGGAAAGGAGACCATTCAGATCTGTTTAAGAGAATAAATCTGGACCAGTTGACAAGAGATTCTCTCTCATGGTGGATTTCTCAGGATCACCTATCTCAGGGCACATGCTTCAGGAGACCCTCCTGAGTGATTGTGACCATGGACACCAGCCTGCTAGGTTGGGGAGCAGTTTGGGACTCGTTAAAGGCACAGGGCCTATGGACTCAGTTGGAGTCTGCTCTCCCCATAAACATCTTTGAGTTGAGAGTGATCTACAATGCTCTGATGGCTTGGCCTCAATTGTCCTTAGCCCGGTTTATCAGGTTGGACATCACCTCGGTGGCTTACATCAACCACCATGGAGGAACTTGGAGTTCCTTAGCCATGAAGGAGGTGGCACGTATTATTCAGTGGGCGGATGCTCACAATTGTTGTCTATCTGCCATTCACATTCCAGGAGTGGACAATTGGGAGGCGGATTTCCTGTGCAGACAGACTTTTCGTCCCGGGGAGTGGGCTCTCCATCCAGAGGTGGTCTCCAGGCTAACCCTTAAGTGGGGGGTGCCGGAGTTAGATCTGATGGCGTCTCGTTAGAACGCCAAGCTTCCAAGGTACGGTTCAAGGTCAAGAGATCTACAGGCTGCTCTGATAGATGCTCTGGCGGTTCCTTTTGATTTCGGCCTAGCATACCTATTTCCTCCATTTGCACTACTTCCACGAGTCATTGCTCGTATCAAACTGGAGAGAGCGTCTGTAATTCTAATAGCTCCTGCATGGATCTGGTATGCAGATCTAGTGAAGTTGTCATCTCTTCCTCCTTAGGGATTTCCTCTGAGGAAGGACCTTCTAACTCAGGGTCCCTTCCTCTATCCAAATCTCATTTCTCTGAAGCTGACTGCTTGGAGATTGAACGCTTAGTTTTGGCTAAGCGTGGGTTTTCTGAGTTGGTCATAGAGACAATGATCTTGGACCGCAAGCCTGTTACTTGTAAAATTTGCTATAAGCTATGGCGTAAATACCTTTATTGGTGTGAATCAAAGGGCTACTCTTGGAGTAGGGTCAGGATTCCTACAATTTTGTCCTTTCTCCAGGAAGGTCTGGAGAAAGGGTTGTCAGTCAGTTCTCTGAAAGGTCAGATTTCTACACTATCTATTCTTTTACATAAGCATCTGGCGGATGTGCCGGATAGTCAATCTTTTTATCAGGCCTTGGTCAGAATCAGACCTGTGTTTAAACCTGTTGCTCCTCCTTGGAGCCTTAAAGGGACCGTCAAGTCCAAAAAAAACTTTCATGATTTAAATAAGGAATGCAATTTTAAACAACTTTCCAATTTACTTTTATCACCAATTTTGCTTTGTTCTCTTGGTATTCTTAGTTGAAAGCTAATTCTAGGAGGTTCATATGCTAATTTCTTAGACCTTGAAGACTGCCTCTAATCTGAATGCATTTTAACCACTAGAGGGCATTCGTTCATGTGTTTCATATAGATAACATTGAGCTAATGCACGTGAAATTACCCTGGAGTGAGCAGTGATTGGCTAAAATGCAAGGAAATTGTTGTTCCTTCTCTTTGTCCTAACCCTTCTTCTCATAAGGAACGTCTGTTGCAAAACTTAAATGTGGTGCACACTCTACAATTCTACCTACAGGCTACTAAGGATTTTCACAATCTTCTGCCCTGTTTGTTTGTTTCTCTGGAAAGTGTAAAGGTTAGAAGGCTACTGCTACTTTTCTTTCCCTCTGGTTGAGAAGTGTAATTCGTTTTGCTTATGAGACTAGGGCTGTCTCTTCTTCGTGGGCTTTCAAAAATTAAGCTTTTGTGGAACAGATTTGTAAGGCTGCAAAGTGGTCCTCTCTGCATACTTTTTCTGAATTCTACAAATTTGATACTTTTGCCTCGGCTGAGGCTTGCTTTTGCGAAAAAGGTTCTTCAAGCGGGGGTTCCTTCTGTTTAGGCCTGCCTGGCTTGTTCTCCCTCCCTATTCATTCCGTGTCCTCTAGCTTGGGTATTGGTTTCCACTAGTAATTGGAATGACGTTGTGGACACTCCATGTCTTAGGAAAGAAAGTGCAATTTATGCTTACCTGATACATTTCTTTCTTTCCGGACATGGAGAGTACACGACCCCACCCTTCAGATTAGACAGTTATTTTTTACTAAACCTCAGGCACCTCTATACATTTGTGACTGGGGATTGTGGGAAGGGAAGTGATACTTGACAGCTTTGCTGTGGTGCTCTTTGCCTCCTCCTGCTGGCCAGGAGTGAATATCCCACTAGAGTAATTGGAATTACGTGGTGGACTCTCCATGTCCGGAAAGAAAGAAATTTATCAGGTAAGCATACATTTTATTTTTATATTATCAATCCAATGTTGCAGTTACAATAATGTAAATCATTCTTGCATATAACAAATATTATAGAATATCATGCCAAACGTGTCCCAAGTATTTTTAAGACTGTTAAAGTGATTTATATTTAATGTGAGTTAAACTGCATTTAATTAATATTTATTAAAAGCTTATATGCATAGCATTAAAAATCATGAACAACTGTGTTTGCATCAAATAACAGTTGATTTTATTTTTTTAAAGATGAAAGGGTTATAACATTTTGTGTAAAATTGTATTAAGAAAAGTCCACATGATAATCTTTCCTTTCCTAAGATCATCAATTACTGTTTGGAATATCACTCCTGGCCAGCAGGAAGAGGCAAAGAGCACCACAGCAAAGCTGTAAAGTATCACTTCCCTTCCCACAATCCCCAGTCATTCTCTTTAACTTCAGTTTCAGTGTCTGAAGAAAATTTCATTATTTCGCTTCAATCAAGATTTTATTATTTTAGAACAGAGTAGGTTACTCTGTTCCTTCCCCTTTTTCAAGGATTGGGTCTAGCTTACTCCACATTAGTCTCTTCAGTAAGGGCAGTGGTGGCTTTAAAGCAGTTAGGAACTTGTAAGGTGGGCCTTGCTTCGTTTTCCTAACACTTTTGCTGCCCAGGATATAGAAAGCCAGAGTGGGTTTTACTCTGTTCTTTCTTTTCTACAGGTCTCTGTGAGGAGTATGTGTCCTCTCATACCGAGTAAGCTGTCCTCCTGCCGGACGGCTAGATGCAGGTAAGTGCCTTTTGTCTTCTGGGATTGGAGACTGTGCACTTAATAAGGTAACTGCAAATTTATTTGGGACATATATATCCTTTAGAAGGGTATTTATCGGCAGTGGCGTCACTAGGGTTGGTGTCACCCGGTGCGGTAAGTCATGGTGTCACCTCCCCCCCCCCAGAAAGCAGACACACACAAAAACACAGGCAAACACACATACAAAGACTCAGACACACTTAAAAACATACTCAGATGCACACACAAACACTCGGAAACACACTCCGACACACACACAAAAACACTGAGACACACAAAAACACTGAGACACACAAAAACTCAGACACACACATACAAAATATGTAAACTGCACTGCATTAATTATGAAGCTCATGCCTAGAGCTGCTCCCTGGCTCAGCAGAACATCAAATGAAAGATAAACAGAGCACTCGAAAATAAATCACTGAAGAAAAGGTTTAGGCGCGCAAACTATGAAAATTCTGCTCTCTGACTCTGTTCCAAGTCTGTCAGTGCACAGCCCTGGGCTGCATGTCACTGAGCAGTGAGCACAGATAGGCAGGCAGGTTTAGGCTAGCAGCACAACTTTGCAAGCCCCACGGCACACCCACAACATTCATAGTGAAATTGGGCAGGGGAGGAGCAAAGTACAAACAAGCAAAAGCAGCCGGGAAAACTATTTGTTGAAATTGCAGCACTGGCTTAAGGGGCAAAAAAATTGTGTGTCTACAACTTCCCCAGTCCCACTAATGTTCACAAATGCCAGCCTCTAATAAAAAAATCTATGCATCTCAACATTGTATTTCTTTGAATTTCAATAAAAAAAAATTTGGTGTCACCCCCTGGAGGGTGTCACCCAGGTGCGGCCCGCACCCCCCTAGTGACGCCACTGTTTATCGGCAGAGAGCAGGCACTGCTATAGTGAAGTGAGACATGAGAGACTTGGGGATATTTAGTATTAACTTTTTATATACTGTCCGTTGTTTGTATTTTTATTCGTTTAGATGTGTAGAAATGATTAAGTACATTTTTTCTTGGAGCTCTCAGCAGCTAGCAGGTAATGCTGCGCTGCGCTCTCCGTAACCGTTAGTGGATGTTATCTCTATGGCACTTAGTTTCTCAGAAGCCCTATAGGGGACAAGAGAGATTTAGAAGGATTGTACATTTTTACACATTTATCTACATGTTCATAGTAGGATTGTACATTTTTCTGGTAATGTGAGGCTTTTTGGCGGTTTAATCCGCCATTGCTCTTAGATTGTTTTCTTTCACCTTCCAGCCAGGTTGAAAGTGTGCGTTTTTTGTTTTTCAATGGTGCAGCTTCTTCCAACCCAACCATGTGTGGCTCCCTCCTCTGCTACGGAGCGGCGTCTGCTGCATCCGTGGGAGGACTTTTGTTTCGCAGTAACTTAATTTTTGCTTAGAACGCCGCTGGTTTTTGTTTTTCTTGTTGAGAGTCTTTAATGTATAAGAGTCCTACAGCAGCTTCTGTGTAAAGCGGACTTTGGCTAGTTTTGTCTGAGAATAATAGGAGACTGTTTTCTTTCTAATGACACGAGTCCACGGATTATCATTAATTACTGTTGGGAATATCACTCCTGCCCAGCAGGAGGCGGCAAAGAGCACCACAGCAAAGCTGTTAACTATCACCTCCCTTCCATCCCACCCCAGTCATTCTCTTTGCCTACGTTAGAGCAAGGAAGTGGTAAAGTTAGGTGTTAGTAAAAGATTCTTCAAGCAAGATTTTATTATTTTTTAAGTAGAGCAAGATTGTGCTGCTTCGTTCTAGGGTGTAGCCGTAGTCCATATCAGTCTCTTCAGTAGAGCAGTGGTGGCTTTAGAGCAATGGGAACTTGTGGGACATAATTCTCACTGCGCTTCCCATGTAGTTTATGCTTCCCTAATTCTGAAAGCCTGAGTAAGATTACTCAGTCTTTATCTCCTTTTTCCACAGGTCCATGTGAGGGAGAAGACCTCTCAAACCTAGTGAGCTGCCATGCTGCCTGGCAGATTTATGAGGTAAGTGCTGACTTTATTTTTCTGGGTACAACAGGAAAATGGGCACTTTATTCAATAAGGCACACACAATTTTTCTCCTATATGTTAAGGGGAACATATACTGGCAGTATGTTAACGCAGGCACTGGGGCTGAGAATTGTTAAAAAATAGGCTCTTGTTATTTGGTTTCATTTCTCCCGGCGGTTTGAATCTATAATATGCCGACCGGGAGATTAATTTTTCAGATGCCAACGATGGGCGGGACTAACTGAGGTGGCGGTGTACTGGTGCGTGCCATTTTCCCCTGCATTCACTGTGATCGGATAACAATCTCACACAAAAAAGTTTAAATCTGCGCTTTTGGGTCCGGACAGCTACTCACTATACTGCAGACGCTGTTGTTGATATTTTGCGAGTTCCGGATAATTTACTAGAGAGATTCTATCCGGTGTCAGCAGGGCAGGTAGGCACCTCAGCAAAGCTAAGCTGAGTTGTACAGGTTGTTAATAGTACTTGCATACACTCTATTTAGTTACTTACTGCAGAATATAAAAAAGGTTACGTTTTAAAATTTAAAGTGACAGTAATGTTTTTTTTGTGTTTAAATTTTTATTAAAATGTAAGTATTTTGCCCCAATTCAGGTGTCAGAAGTCCTAAAGGCAATCAAAGTGGCCAAACTGGGAAAAACTCCAGGCCCTGACAAACTACCAATTGAATACTATAAACTGTTGCAAACGGAACTTAGTCCCCTACTAGCACAAACATTCATGGCCTACCTACAAGGCTCACTATCACCCCCAGCTGACTTCACTGACGCACTCATGTGTCTAATCTTAAAGCCAGGTAGGGACCCGACGATTCCAGCCTCCTACAGACCAATAGCACTCTTGAACAATGAGTACAAACTCTTTACTGCTATTCTGGCAGGTAGACTAGTGACTGTACTAGGTACGGTCATTCATAAAGACCAGACAGGTTTCATGAAACATCGCTCTTCGGTCGCCAACATTCGCAAGACACTAGCGGTTATAGACTACTTCTGGTGGGAGGGAAACAGTGGTAGCAATAAAAATCAAATTGGCACTGAGACACCTCAGGGGGCATGCCTCCTCTCTGTTGACAGAGTGGAGTGGGATCATCTCCTGACCACCCTGGAAAAATTCGGCATAACTGGGAATTTCCATAATCTTATAAAAAAATTATACCACAATCCACGCACCTCAATAATAGTGAATGGCTTGGTGTCTCACCCCTTCTCTCTTGGGCGGGGAACTAGGCAGGGATGCCCCCTGTCCCCCCTCTTATTCAACCTAGCCATAGAACCCCTAGCCATATACATAAGAAACATGACACCGGCATTGAGGATAGGGTCCCACTCAATGCACTTATCACTATACGCCGACGACTTGCTCCTATACGTAACCAATCCAAGTACCACTATACCTAAGCTAGTTTCCATATTCTACCAGTTCGGAACTATTTCGGGTTATAAAGTAAACCTGGAAAAGTCGGAGCTGACATCTCACCAAAACACAGCCCTCCACACCACTGCTAACCAAGCTTAGGGTCACGGACGGCTCTTTTAAGTATCTAGGCCTCCGCTTACATGTCAATCCGCATCTAATCTACAAATTGAATATCCCACCAGTGATTGCACAGATCCGCTTACTGCTGACGGGTTGGGCTAAATTACCAATCTCCCTGTCGGGTCGAGTGAGCCTAATTAAAATGATAGCAATGCCCAAACTGTTATATCCCCTACAATTACTTCCCTTCCTGCTAACACGGAAGGACCTAGGGAGCATCACTAATGCTTTCGGTGCATTTGCGTGGAACTCTAAGAAGCACAGAATCAGCAGAACGAAATTGGCCCTACCGGTTGATAAAGGGGATTGAAACTCCCGAATGTTGAGTGGTACAATTGGGCAACGCTGGCAAAGATAGTCTTTGACTGGCTGGCGTGCACATCAGTCTTTAACGATGAAAACCTCGAGAAATCCTTAGCACATCCACTCCACCTAGCATTCCTTCCACACGCTCCCTTGCACACTCTTCCCGGCCAAATCAGGGACAACATCTTATTTAAGGACCCGCTTAGAGCCTGGAAAAAGTTATGTAGGTGGTGGAAGCTTCCTGCTGAAGCCACTAGACATCTCCCGTTGCAGGGCAGCCCTACTTTTCTTCCGGGCATGACCACTCAAATCTTTGCTATGTGGGGGGAGAGGGGCTTAACCACAATCTCACAGCTGATAGATCCCCTCACGAACAAACCATTCCCGTTAGCTCACTTACAAGATAGATTTGACCTTCCCAGACATAGCACATTTGCATACCTCCAAGCCAATCACTACGCTCATAAGTTGCTATCTGAAAGACTCAGTGGTGGAAACACCACCCCAATAGACACTATTTGCTCTTTAACTAAACAAGGGTTGCATTCTATCTCATATATTTATGGTTTAATCTTGGAGGGCAAATCAACTGAAATTCTACAACACTTGAGCGCTAAATGGAAGCGAAATGCCAACATTGATGTCAGCGAGAGCACTATCTTGGACAGCTTCAAACTAGCAGCTAGAAGTACCCTTGCGATGTCATACAGGGAGATGCACCTTAGATTCATACACCTAAGCTACATTACCCCTCACTTGCGAACCAAATGGGTCCCAGACGCATCAGACACCTGCCTTAAATGCTCCTCATCTAAACCAGACGTTAGGCACCTGTTTTGGAGCTGCCCCAAAATAGTTCAGTACTGGGGTAAGATCCAGTACTGGCTGACAAAGATCTGTGTCACAGCTATAGTCCTAACAGTTCAGGATGCCTTCTTCCTCAGGGGACACACACAGAGCACTCCACATGACCGCTTCTTGAACACTGCCATACTGATAGCTAGGAAACTGTTCTTAAAACAATGGATTGCGAGCAAACGACCACACATAGCACAATTCACTAGCTTCCTGCATGCACAATTATTGGTCGAACAGGCACACGTCAAAGGAGATCTAGAGAAACGAATTAAAGATTTCTGCACAAAATGGCAGCCCTACCTACTGTCCCTGCCTACCAACATGTACACGCAGATATTGTTACCCTTTGCTAGCAGCACATATCTTATGACAGAGAGACTGAAAGGAAATTGGCCTGTGGGAAACTTAGGTGACGCCTAACCCCAACGTCCATTCCCTTCCTCTTTACCCTTCCCTACCCTTCTACACTAAGGGACTTCTACACACAGAGTGTCTTGCTATGTTCCACAAAGGGCGGACCGGGTGTCTCCTCCTGCCCAACAAATCCAAGAGTACCTACCCTTCACATCTTCGAGAGCTGAGCTCTGTTACTTCGATATATGTTTCTGACTGTATAAACCTATCCAAAAATATTCATGTAAGAATGTAATATGTCTCCCTCCACCCCTCCCTCTCCCCCCTTACCCTTCCCCCCCAAATATTTATGTAAGAATGTAATATGTCTCCCTCTATCCCTCCCTCTTCTCCCTTACCCTCCCCCCCAATCTCAGATTTACAACCAACCTGACCGTTTCTTAGGATGTATGTTTTGTATCAGGATACCGTTTCTATGTAACCTGAGTGATGCCCTTTATATTCCCTACTACGACCCTCCCCCTCTCCCCCCTTCCCTCCCTCCCCCCTCCTCCCCTCCCCCCCTTCCCTCCCTCCCCCCATCCTCCCCTCCCCCCCTCTCCCCTTATCCCCCTCCCACTCCACCCTTAACCTTCCCCCAATCTCAGATATATAACCAACCTGACCGTTTCTTATGATGTATGATATTCACTACTACGCCCCCCCCTCCCCCTCCTTCCTCTTATTTCTCTCTCCCCACTCTCCACCCTGCTCTTTCCCTCCCCCCCTTCCCTCCCTCCCCCCCCCCCCCCTGGTTATTCAGAAAAAATTAAAATGCCCGATTGGATGTTAGTCACTCCAGGAACATAACTGACCTGCACGTACCTCATGTGAATTATTACTTTATGTACACTATTGATTCTTGTTGTGATGCACCAGTTTGGGTCACCAATAAATAAAGATATTAAAAAAAATATGTAAGTATTTTTTTGTGGTAAATTGTTCCAATGGGATCAGAATGGACCAAGAGGCCTTGCAAAATGCTTGTTTTGATGTTATGTGGAACCACCTATCCCTTCTGTTCCTTGTGTTTTTAGAGAACTTTACATTACAGGGATAGATTTTTTTCTAAACCAACATTGTCTAAGGCAGATACTGTTTAGGTGCCTAACGACAATGTTCACCGCAGCTTTCTCCTCAAGTGTCGAAAATTTTATCGCCCACTCATACAGTGCCCTGCGCTTCCTCTGTAACTCCACCTGGAGTCACGTTGCAAGACATTGATTCCCTCATGCCCTCTGCAGTCTTTGATGCATTGTCTGCTTTTCCCATGCTGCAGGGAAAGCGCAAGAGGAAAGGTAAACTTTCAATAAGTGAGGTTGCTAACGCTGTTGTTGCTATTTTGAATGCCCCCTCCCAGAAGCCTGAGGAGGAGGATACTTCGGTAGCATCTGAAGGTGAAACCTCAGACTCAGTGTAATTCCACCTACTGATTCTGAAGTTGTATCTTTCAGGTTTCAGCTAGAAAACCTCCGTCTCAAGGAGGTTTTAGCTACTCTGGATGACAGCGACACCATGGTTGTTGTCAATCCTAAAAGGTCCAAGTAAGCTACATAAGTATTTTGATGTACCTTCCATGGTGGAAGTTTTTCCTGTACCAGATTGAGCTACTGAGATTATTGCTAAGGAATGGGAGAGACTGGGTATCCCTTTTTCTCTATCCCCTGTATTTAAAAGGTTTCCTATAGCAGATTCTATCAAGGAATCTTGGCAGATGGTATCCAAGGTGGAATTCCACGCTAGTCAAGAGAACTACTATTCCTATAGAGGATAGTTGCTTCTTTAAGGATCCTATGGATAAGAAGTTACAGGATATGTACACCAGGGTTTACAATGACAACCCACGGTTTGTATGGCTACTGTCACTAGTGCGGTAGCATGCTGTTTTATGTCTTTTCTGAATCAATTAAAAACACACTCTTCCCTTGAAGAAATCCAGGTTAGAATAAAGTCCCTTAAGTTGGCCAACTCCTTTACCATGGATGCTTCCCTTCAGGTTATTAAGTTGGGAGCTAAATTACATTTTTTTGCCATAGTGGCCCGCAGATCTTGGTCTGTGAATGTGTCATCTAAGTCTAAACTGTTTGCTATTCCTTACAAAAGAAAGACTTTGTTTGGGCCGGGGTTGATGGAAATAATTGCTGACACCACGGGAGGAAAGGGACTTTTCCTCCTTCAGGATAAGATAAATAATCAATAGGCATGTCAGAGTAATTTTCGTTCCTTTCGAAATTTCAATGGAAATCCTTTCACTTCCTCCTCCAAGCCTTCCTGGAGTCCCAATCAGTCTTGGAACATGGGAAAACAATCCAAAAAGCCTGCTATTGCATCAAAAGCAGCATGAGGGGTCTGCCCGGATCTTGTGAGGGGCAGACTTTCATTTTTTCATTAATTTAATACCCCATTGCTATTTGCCTCTTGCCTTTTTCTATGTCAGAGGGCTATGCTATTTGCATTGTTTTTTTCCCATTCCTGAAACTGTCATATAAGGAAATTGACAAATTTTGCTTTATGTTGTTTTTTATTTTACATTTTGCAAGATGTCTCAATCTCATCCTGCCTCAGAAGTATCTGTTGGAACTTTGCTGCCTGATGTCGGTTCTACTAAAAGCTAAGTGCATTATATTTCCGAATGTCATTTGTATTGGTTATCATGATAAATTTTTACATGCAGATTGTGTCCATCAGTAAATAGTACATTGCCTGTTGTTGTTCCTTCAACTTTTAATGTACATGTTATACCTATGAAATTTAAAGAATTTATTACTGATTCTTTTCAGAAGGCTTTGTCTGCTATTCTGCCTTCTATTCTGCCTTCTAATTAATATAAAGGTCTTTTAAAACTTCTCATAAGGTTGATGAAATTTCAAATGACCGGAATGGAATAAGCCGGGTACTTCTTTTATTCCTTCTTCAAGGTTTAAAAATTGTATCCTTTTACCAGCAATTTCTATAGAGTTTTGGGAAAAGATCCTCAAAGTTGATGGAGCTATTTCTACTCTTGCTGAACGTACCTTTATTCCTATAGAAGATAGTACTTAAGTTCCTTTAGATAGGAAACTTGAATCGTATCTAAGGAAAGCTTATTTATATTCAGGTCGTCTCAGGCCTGCAATTTCTTTGGCTGATGTTGCAGCTGCATCAACATTTTTGTTGGAGAATTAGCGCAACAAGAATTGGATTCTGATTTATCTAGCATTGTTCGCTTACTGCAACATACTAATCAGTTCTGATGCCTTTTTTTTTATATCATCAAGTTTGATGTTAGATCTATGTCTTTAGCTATTTTTAGCTAGAGGAGTTTGAGGCTTAAATCTTAGAAATGCTGATATGACTTTATAAGTCTAGATTGCTATCTCTTTCTTTTCAAGGTAATACAAGACCTAAGGGTAAATATAGAGCTTCTAATCGTTTTCGTTCTTTTTGTCAAATAAGGAACAAAAACCTAATCCTTCCCTATGGAATCTGTTTCCAATTGGAAACCTTCATTAATTGGAATAAATCCAACCCATTTAAGAAACCAAAAGCCAGCCCTTAAGTCCGCATGAAGGTGCGACTCTCATTCCAGCTCAGCTGGTAGGGGGCAGATTAAGGTTTTTTTCAAGGATGTTTGGATAAATTCTGTCCAAAATCAATGGTTTCAGAGTATTGTCTCTCAGGGGTATCGAATAGGATTCTGAGTAAATCCTCCTGTGTGAAGATTTTTTTCTCTCACGCATCCCAGTAAATCCAGTTAAAGCTCAGGCTTTCCTGAAGTGTGTTTCAGACCTGGAGTTCAGGGGTAGTCATGCCAGTTCCTTTTCAGGAAAAAAGGTCTGGGGTTTTATTCAAATCTATTCATTGTCCTAAAGAAGGAAATTTCATTCAGACCAATTCTGGATCTGAAAATTTTGAATCGTTATGTAAGAGTACCAACTTTCAAATGGTGACTTTAAGGACTGTTCTGCCTTTTATTCAGCAAGGACTTTTTAGGTCCACAATGGACTTGCAGAATGTATACCTTCATATTCCGATTCATTCAGATCATTATCAGTTCCTGAGATTCTCTTTTCTAGACAAGCATTACCAATTTGTTGCTCTTCCATTTGGACTAGCAACTGCTCAAAGAATCTTTTTTATGTTGAAATATTCTTTATTATCAGGATCACAAGGTAAAGTACATAACAAAATATCCTTCATAACTGAAGAGGCAACATACTTTGTCATCACAACCCCATCTTTAACATTTATACAGAAAGAAAAACTTGTGTTGTGACCAATAGACGATCTCATAAAAGGAACTGCTGTCATCCTTCAGCCCCACCTCCCTTCCCTGTGATCCCTTTTATTTTATTAAATAAAATTCCCCAACAATAACACTGTTCTGGACTCAACCAACCGTTCCAGAACTAACCAAATTTATCTGTGGCACTAGAAAACTGTCATTTTTCCTATTTCAACTCCTGTCCTGTCTCTTCTCTACTCATGAAGCTACTAACCTATATCAAGTGAGACTAGACTCTCTGATAGGGGTACTACTCAAAGAATCTTTTTTAAAGGTTCTAGGTGCCCTGCTTTATGGAAACCAGAGAGCAGGGTATTGCTGTGTTTCCTTATTTGAACGATTTCTTGGTACTAGCTCAGTATTTACATTTTACATATTTTAGAAGATGTATTAAAATCACATTTTTATGAGGGGACTTAAATGGACTCTAATACTTTCAGTATGAATTTAATTAATATATCAATTCATATTCTGATATAACATTGTTTTGAATGCATGAAAACACAGATATGATATACTTCATTGGACAACACTGGTTTCTCACAGGTCTGAAATGAAAAAAACAATGTTGTTATTCATTTTGAAATGAGTATGCATTTTAAATCCATCAATGTAGCTATTATTTATATTTAATTTAGCAGACATTCATATTTATTATTATATAAACAGACAATCTCATATCCATTTATTTGTACCTATTACTGTACAGGGAGTGCAGAATTATTAGGCAAGTTGTATTTTTGAGGATTAATTTTATTATTGAACAACAACCATGTTCTCAATGAACCCAAAAAACTCATTAATATCAAAGCTGAATATTTTTGGAAGTAGTTTTTAGTTTGTTTTTAGTTTTAGCTATTTTAGGGGGATATCTGTGTGTGCAGGTGACTATTACTGTGCATAATTATTAGGCAACTTAACAAAAAACAAATATATACCCATTTCAATTATTTATTTTTACCAGTGAAACCAATATAACATCTCAACATTCACAAATATACATTTCTGACATTCAAAAACAAAACAAAAACAAATCAGTGACCAATATAGCCACCTTTCTTTGCAAGGACACTCAAAAGCCTGCCATCCATGGATTCTGTCAGTGTTTTGATCTGTTCACCATCAACATTGCGTTCAGCAGCAACCACAGCCTCCCAGACACTGTTCAGAGAGGTGTACTGTTTTCCCTCCTTGTAAATCTCACATTTGATGATGGACCACAGGTTCTCAATGGGGTTCAGATCAGGTGAACAAGGAGGCCATGTCATTAGATTTTCTTCTTTTATACCCTTTCTTGCCAGCCACGCTGTGGAGTACTTGGACGCGTGTGATGGAGCATTGTCCTGCATGAAAATCATGTTTTTCTTGAAGGATGCAGACTTCTTCCTGTACCACTGCTTGAAGAAGGTGTCTTCCAGAAACTGGCAGTAGGAGTGGGAGTTGAGCTTGACTCCATCCTCAACCCGAAAAGGCCCCACAAGCTCATCTTTGATGATACCAGCCCAAACCAGTACTCCACCTCCACCTTGCTGGCGTCTGAGTCGGACTGGAGCTCTCTGCCCTTTACCAATCCAGCCACGGGCCCATCCATCTGGCCCATCAAGACTCACTCTCATTTCATCAGTCCATAAAACCTTAGAAAAATCAGTCTTGAGATATTTCTTGGCCCAGTCTTGACGTTTCAGCTTGTGTGTCTTGTTCAGTGGTGGTCGTCTTTCAACCTTTCTTACCTTGGCCATGTCTCTGAGTATTGCACACCTTGTGCTTTTGGGCACTCCAGTGATGTTGCAGCTCTGAAATATGGCCAAACTGGTGGCAAGTGGCATCTTGGCAGCTGCACGCTTGACTTTTCTCAGTTCATGGGCAGTTATTTTGCGCCTTGGTTTTTCCACACGCTTCTTGCGACCCTGTTGACTATTTTGAATGAAACGCTTGATTGTTCGATGATCACGCTTCAGAAGCTTTGCAATTTTAAGAGTGCTGCATCCCTCTGCAAGATATCTCACTATTTTTGACTTTTCTGAGCCTGTCAAGTCCTTCTTTTGACCCATTTTGCCAAAGGAAAGGAAGTTGCCTAATAATTATGCACACCTGATATAGGGTGTTGATGTCATTAGACCACACCCCTTCTCATTACAGAGATGCACATCACCTAATATGCTTAATTGGTAGTAGGCTTTCGAGCCTATACAGCTTGGAGTAAGACAACATGCATAAAGAGGATGATGTGGTCAAAATACTCATTTGCCTAATAATTCTGCACTCCCTGTATTTGGACAGTCTGAGGCACATATTAAATATTTGAAAACTATATAAATAATTTGTCCAAACTTCAAATCCTCAAGACATTTATGCTTTCAAATAACACATGTTTTAAAAGACTTTCTTTTGTTTGGGGAAGATGTTTATTGAAAACTCAGCATGTACCAATGTAACACCTAAGTGTAAACAGTCATTTTCCCTTTGTAGAGCGGTTCTTCTCTGCATCCATTCAAGCTTCAAAAGATCTAGCTCTAGACCTCTCGGCTGCTTATCCACAGGGGATATTATCTGGTAACTTTTATTACATAGATTTTGATCTGCGCAAACGTGATTTTGCATATTGAGTGGGGAGGGGGTCTGATGTGTAATCAGCAAAGAATCTCATGTCTGACCTCAGATTTGCAATACACAGAATGTATTCAGCAATAAAATAAGCATGCTCAAATTTAATATTTGATAGATTGCATACATATATATATATATATATATATATATATATATATATATATATATATATATGTTTTATCTACTGATACCCTGACAATATTCCAACTGTAAACTTAATATGATGGTAAATTGTAGCATTTTTAAAATGCTATGATCTACCAGTGCTACAAATAAAGGGGACTGTATGAATTACTTCATGATGAAAGTTCCTTTATTTGCCTGCGGTGTGTGCCACGCTGAGCACCTCAGCCTACCATGGCAGAATGCTATTTTTCAATGAGGCAACGTTTCCACCTCTTAGTCAATAGCCATGCAGCCCAGTTGGCATTATAGTGTATGGCTATCATGCTATTGGCTAACATCACCTGATAAAATAGCATTCTTTCATTGGTGTCCTGAAGAGCTCAGGGAGACATACGATGCAAGTGTTTAAAAAACACTAGGATTTATGACTTTAACAACTGTAACAACAATAAATCATCAACGTTGATTAAGGTTTCCTGGCAAGATATATTGTTTTGAGCTTATAGTTTATATTGACCTGTGTTCAAATACTCTTTATGTAATAAATAATTAACCGTTTTATAATTGTTTTCATGTATGTACTGTTAACTTTGCTCTTATGATATTACTTAATCTTTTAAAAAGATAAGTTATATTTGTTAGGAAATTCCCAGAGTTATTTATACTTTGGAAATGTTTACAGTGAAAACAATTCACAATGTCATAATAATGTCCTGTTTTGCTAACCACAATCACACCACATACAGAACATGTTTTTTGTGGTATACACTTGTTGAAAGAACATGTGAGGAATTACCTTTACAAATTACACAGGAATTTAAATCATGATTCAAAGGGATATTTTTTTTTCCATTGCTACTTGTAAACAAATGTTGTTTTCTTAACATATTAAAGTTGTTTTTTTTTTGTTTTTTTAAAACAAAACTTCCTATCCTGTAAAAAACATTTTGTTTTCATAGTGGGGTGTGTCATTCTTCACCAAAATAGCCTTATACGGCAGTGGTTAATGTTAGAGTAAATATGAAATAATTATTTCAAATAAAAACTTGATCATTTTGAAAATGTTGCTAATAATTATTAGATTTTTTTCATATAATTAATCACGTTTACAGTATATTTGACGATATATTTAGATTCTAAATATAGAATGGCGAGTGAGCATGGAAGGGGGGAGTATGGAAACAGCAGGGGAGTGAGCATGGAAGGGGGGAGTATGAGCATTGAAGGGGGTATCTTTATGATTTATTTTCAGTAAATGTTTGATTTGTATACCTATTTTATATACCCGGGGTCACGTAAAAATTTCTTGCGCAAAAAGGGGTCGCGAGTGGAAAAAGTTTAAAAAGCCCTGATTTAGAATATGAAATGTATATGCTATAACATTGTAATGAACTATTATGTATAATTATTTGAGATATGAGCAGTTCGTTAATGATTTATATTGTAGTATGCTGACTTAAAAATATTAAAGCAATTAGCTTGCTATTGTTATTATAAATTATAAATATTGTTATTATAAATCATATAGATACCTCAAACTATTTTTTCTTTTAAATCAGGAAATTGGTTGGCCACATTTTTTCTTTAATTCCATATTTTATTTTCTAAATTAATTATTAAAAATCTAAGAAATGTGTTGATTTAAAGGTTATAAAATTGTAGACTAAAGTATAAATTTAAATTACATTATTTATTGTATGTCTATAAAATTAATATGATAGACTTACTTTTTCTGAAACAAAAAGGTTTTAAACTTATTAATGCTTATATTTTGTACCTGCAAAAATCTATTGAAACAACAGCCCACAAAGAGAGGCTGTTCTTCTGATTATAACATTTATTTACCTAATGAGAGCTCCCGCTCACATGTGTGAGTGAATCAGTCCCCAAACGCATGCACAATAGATCTTTTAAAGACAGCCCTTACCGAAGTTGTTACTGGAATAGCGCATGTGCAAATCGATATATTTCTCGCAGTCCTGCCCTTTTTATTTTATATATCTATACAGTATATATATATATATATATATATATATATATATATATATATATATATATATATGTGTGTGTGTGTGACTATATATATATATATATATATATATATTCTTTCTAAAATCACTCAGCCAGTATAATAATCTTTAACATATCAGTTAAATTATGTATATAATAAAATTATTCCATGCATTGATTCCTTGTTTGTACAAGGGAGAATGAATAATAAGATCTGAATATACATATGTTACTGCAGCTCCTTTTCCAAATGTCACACATTCAGCATTCTAGATATGCTCCTTGCACCAGCAATGTAAAAAGCCTGTCTGCTCAGATTGCAAAGGTATTGAGTAGCCTGAGGAAACAACCCTTGAGAGGCTGAGAAACGCGTTGCTCTGTTTTAGAATGAAGATTTGTTTTTATGATACACATGCTGCACTTTGGAATTTTTATCCCTTGTCTCGTGGAGCTTGGAGTAGATCCAGTTTGCAAGAGAGCGCAGTCTACTGGGTGGCTGTGAAGTCCCAGTTCGTCTATACTGCACCTGGAGGTGCGCTACATGTCATAAGTGTTACCATTCATTATTACTCGGCCTGTTCACACTATACTAGGCTATGGTAGCTCTGCTTTCTAATTTTTATATAGGCACTTAGTGATACACCTGTGCTAACCTCCTGTTCAGGTGTCCAGTCTGTCTGCATACAGTGCTCTGGACCACTGCAAAAGCTCCACTCTACCCTTCTAGCACCATTGGGTGCTTTCCTTTTGTGAGTACCTCCATTTACCATACTGCTTATCCCCTTGTTTAATGGTACTAGGCCATGTTGGCTCCTCTGTGTTCTCTCTTCTCCAGATCATCGCATACCAGGGACTGGCCATCCTTTGACAGAGTGCTGCCTCCACATTGGATCCCAAGGACTTTCTGTGCTAACATCTTTTTATTGGTTGATGTGTTTTATGTATTTTGTTTATGGTGTAATTTGCATTGTTTGTTCACTAGTGAGGAAGCCCCCCCCCCTATGGGAAGTTTGCTTTGTTGCATCTTTTCCATTGTGTTTTGAAGATGTATGGCCATCAAGGTTTTCAATGGCAACCTGCAGTTTGTATTGCCACTGTGTCAAGTGAGGCATCTTTTTGGTGCAATGCCTTGTCTGATTCTATGTTGGTAGAGACTCATTTGGAGGAGATCCAGGACATAATTAAGGCTCTTAAGCTAGACAATTCTTGTATTTCTGTTGCTACCATGCAACTTATTAAGCTGGAAGCCAAGGATCTGGCTTTGCTGTGCTAGCCCGCAGGGCGTTGTGGCTAACATCTTGGTCAGGATGGCGCTTCCTTTCAAGGGTAAGACTTTGCTCGGACCTGGTCTGGCAGAAATAATGTCTGATATTATGGGTGGAAAAGGGGTTTTTTTCTACCACAAGACAGAAGAACATACCTAAAGGACGTCAAAGTAATTTTCGTTCCTATCGCAACAGAGGTGAAAAGTCTCCTTTTTTCCAAGCAGGAGCAGTCCATGTCTTCTTGGAGGCCCAATCAGCCTCGGAACAAGGAAAAACAATTAAAGAAGCCCTCAGCTGAGTCTAAGTCAGCATGTAGGGTCGGCCCCCAGTCCAGGATCGGATCAAGTGGGGGGCAGACTTTCCCTGTTTTGTCAGGTGTGAATACAAGATGTCCCAGATCCTTGGGCTGTGGACATAGTATCTCAGGATTACTAAATAGAATTAAAAACCTTTCCTCCCAGGGACAGAATCCACCTCTGAGATAATCTGCAGCCCAGTTACAAGGAAAGGCACTCTTGAACTGCGTTCAGGACCTTTCTTCCCTGGGAGTGATTGTTCCAGTTCCAGTAAGGGAACAGGGCCTAGGATTCTATTCAAATCTGTTTGTTGTTCCCAAACATGAGGGAACATTTTGACCCATTTTAGGCCTAAACATGTTTCTCAGGATTCCATCCTTCAAAATGGAAACCATTCGTTCCATTTTTCCTTTGGTCCTGCAGGGTCAGCTAATGACAACCATAGACCGGAAGGAGGTGTATCTTCATTTTCCCATCCACAGGGAACATCACAAGTTCCTGAGATTTGCCTTTAGGTAGGCGCCATAACTGGACGACATATTGGTTCAGGCGTCATCCTTTCAACAAGAGATCTTGTTGTCTTTTCTACTTTCCTCGGATGGAAAGTGAATCTGGAGGTGAGTTCCCTTGTTCCGGCTACAAGGGTAGTTTTCTTAGGGACCATAATAGATTCCCTATCTATGAAAAATTTTCTGACAGGGGTCAGAAAATCCAAAGTTCTTCCTCTTGCCTCTCTCTGCAGTCTACTGTTCGGTCATCAGTGGCTCAATATATGGAGGTAAAAAAAATGAACATTATTCCCTTTGCTCGTTTCCACTTGAGAGCCTTGCAGTTATGCATGCTCAGACAATGGAATGGGGACCATTCGGATCTGTCTCAGAGGATAGATCTAGATCAGTCGACAAGAGACTCTCTTCCGTGGTAGTTTTCAGAGGAGCATCTGTCTCGGGGCACATGCTTCCGGAGACATTCCTGGGTGATTGTGACCACGAATGCCATCCTGCTGGGCTGGGGAGCAGTCTGGGGCTCGTTAAAGGTGTAAGGACTATGGACCCGGGAGGAGTCTGCTCTCCCCATAAATATATTGGAGTTGAGAGCGATTTACAGTGCTCTAATGGCTTGGCCTCAGTTGTCCTTAGCCCGGTTTATCAGGTTCCAGTCGAACAATATCAGCTCAGTGGCTTACATCAACCACCAGGGAGGAACTCAGAGTTCCTTAGCCATGTAGGAGGTAGCTCGGATTGTTAAGTGGGCAGAAGCTCACAATTGCTGTCTATCTGCCATCCACATTCCAGGAGTGGACAACGGGGAAGCGGATTTCCTGAGCAGACAGACATTTCATCCCGGGGAGTGGGCTCTCCATCCGGAGGTGTTCTCCAGGTTAACCCTCAAATGGGGGGTGCCGGAGTTAGATCTGATGGCATCTTGGCAGACCGCCAAGCTTTCAAGGTACAATTCAAGATCAAGATATCCGCAGGCTGCCCTGATAGCTGTTCTGGTGGTTCCTTGGGATTTCAGTCTAACTTCCCTGTTTCCTTTGTTTGCTCTCCTTCCACAAGTCGTTGCTCGTATCTAACAGGAGAGAGCTTTGGTTATTCTAATAGCCCCTGCATGGCCTTGCAGTTTCTGGTATGTAGATCTAGTGAAGATGTCATCTCTTCCACCTTGGAGGTTGCCTTTAGAGTCCGTTCCTTCATCCAAATCTCGTTTCTCTGAAACTGACTGCTAGGAGATTGAATGCTTAGTTCTGTCTAAGTGTGGTTTTTCAGAGTCAGTCATTGAGACCATGATTCAGGCTCATAAGCCTGTTACTAGAAAGATTTACCATAAGGTATGCATAAATACCTTTATTGGTGTGAATCCAAGGGCCTCTTTTGGAGTAGGGTCAGGATTCCTAGGATTTTGACTTTTCTCCTGGAAGGTCTGGAAAGGTCAGATTTCTGCTTTATCTATGTTGTTACATAAGCGTCTGGCGGATGTGCCAGATGTTCAATCCTTTTGTCAGGCCCTGGTCAGAATCAGGCCTGTGTTTAAGTCTGTTGCTCCTCCTTGGAGCCTTAACCTTGTTCTTAAAGTTTTGCAACAGGCTCTGTTTGAGCCATTGCTTTCCATAGATATTAAGTTATTATCTTGGAAAGTTTTGTTTCTTTTTGCTAACTCTTCTGTTCGAAGAGTTTCGGAACTCTCGGCATTGCAGTGTGATTCACCTTACCTTATCTTTCATGCTGATAAGGTAGTTCTGCATACTAAGTTGGGTTTTCTTCCTAAAGTGGTTTCGGATAGAAATATTAATCAGGAAATTGTTGTTCCTTCTCTTTTTCCTAATCCTTCTTCTCATAAGGAACGTTTGTTGCACAACCTGGATGTTGTGTGTGCTCTGAAATTCTATCTACAGGCAACTAAGGATTTTTGCCAGTCCTCTGCCCTGTTTGTTTCTCTGGAAAGTGTAAGGGTCAGAAAGCGACTGCTACTTCTCTTTTTCTCTGTTTAAGAAGTATAATTCGTTTTGCTTATGAGACTAGTGGTCAGCAGCCTCCTGAGAGGATTACGGCTCATTCCATGAGGTTCTTTTTGCATAATTCTTCCTAATTTTTCAAGTTTGATACTTTTGCCTTGGCTGAGACTTCTTTTAGGAGAAAGGTTCTTCAAGTGGTGGTGCCTTCTGTTTAGGTCTGCCTGTGTTGTTTTTCCTCCCTCATCATCTGTGTCCTCTAGCTTGGGTATTGGTTCCCACTAGTAATTGATAACATTGGGGACTCACCATATCTTAGGAAAGAAAACAAAATGTATGCTTACCTGATAAATTTCTTTATTTCCGGCTATGGTGAGTCCACGACCCCAACCTTTTATTTAAGACAGTTATTTTGACTAAACCTCAGGCACCTCTATATCTATGTGTTATTACTTTTTCCATTTCCCTTCGGTCGAATGACTGGGCTTTGTGGGAGGGGGAGTGATACTTAAAAGCTTGGCTGTGATGCTCTTTACCTCCTCCTCCTGGCCAGGAGTGATATTCCCACTAGTAATTGATGACGTTATGGACTCACCATATCAGGAAAGAAATACATTTATCAGGTAAGCATACATTTTGTTTTTTGACCTGCTGTGGCCCCCATAGGTCCTTGTGTGATGTTGAATGCTGCAATTACGCATGCGCATCTGCAAATACTACTACCCAGGTAGACTACCGTGATAGTACTCGTATAACTGCAGTTTTTATTAAGAAATTGTAGGACAACGATGGAAAATTAATACACAAAGGTATTTAATGAAATGTAATATTTGCAAAAATCTTTTATTTTAAGTTTGAGTTTCAAGTCCCTTTAATAGTAACTAATGTAAAATATCTACCTTAAATATGTGTCTTCCCCAATGTCAGACCTCCCAAATGTACCTATTTGAGAGGGACAGCCCATATTTCTGAGCTCTTTCCCACTGTCCTTCTGAGATAGATACATGTCCCTATTTGCAGAATTTTCCTTAGCCCTGCCCATAGGCCACCTAGTCATGCCCACAGACCCGCCATAACCACCAAAAAACACCCACCGACAGCCCAGACCTGCCCACATTCCTACGCACTATCCACTACCCACTGACAGCCCATTCAATTGCAGCATGTCTTCACCCACAAAACGTTGATAACCCCTGTCAGCCTCCCAAATCCCTAATACCTAGCCACAAATGTTGTTAAATGAACAGGTCTCATTCAAGGGGATATATACATTTTTCCTTGTCTGCTGAGGAGGGGGAAAACAACATTTAAAGGGATATGAAATCCAAAACATTTTTTATGATTCAGACAAAGCATACCATTTTTTTAAAAGTTTCCAGTTTACTTTTATTAGGAAATTTGGTTTGTCCCAATATATTTTTTGTTGAATAGATAGGTAGGTAGGTGTCTGAAGCACTACATAGCAGGAAATAGAACTGTCATCTAGTGATCTTGCAAATGGATAACATTCTTGCAAAACTGCTGTCAAATAGTGCTCCAGACACATGCACACTCTTGAGTTTACATCCCTGCTTTTCAACAAAAGATACCAAAAGAATGATAGAAATAATAATAATAGAAGTAAATAAGAAAGTTGTTTAAAATTGCATGCTCTATCTGAATCATGAAATAGATAAATTGGGTTTCATGTTCCTTTAAACTGAGACTTTCCATTGGTGAATAAACTTTAAATGTTTGCGTGAGAACATGCACACCAGCATTAGCAAAAGTTTTTTTTCAATGATTTAATACTAGTCCTAAAGCCCAAAATCCCCATCCACTTGGATTCTCTCTCCCTCCCTCCCCTTCCCTGCCGCTCTCAATTTTTTTTTTCTGTAGCCCGCCCGCTCCCGCATATCATGTTCAAGAAACCAGTTTGAGATGATTTGAGCTTTGTGACATGGCGATAGCGCTTGCTGTCTGCATTTAGCGATGTCGAGCAGACATGATTCGCTATAGAGAATCATGTCCGGTCGACATGGTGTTTGAATCCTGATCCGCTAATCACATGTAACAAATGTGCGTATTCCTCGGAATAGTAATAACATTTACTTGAAGCATTTTTGCTTATGGAAGTATACTGCAAATATGCTTATATTTAAAATTGAAATGCACTCATTCACATTTTATTTTTTGTCCTTTCTATCCCTTTAATATGTGTAGGTAATATTTCAAATAAATAAAGGGACAGAAAACACAAATGTAATTACAAGACATTTCTGTTGTGTTGCCATAGAATAACATACCAGCCAAGTCTTAACGTTTGGTATCACTGTTTGGGGTTAATCCTGTGCATTTGGCTTGGAGAATAACAATGCCATTAATGATTTTTTTTTTCATTTAACTCTTTTTATTAGTTTTGGTACATCATCGTAACATAAACAAATGATCATACATCCATATATTGTCATTAATGATTTTGTGTTGTTTTCACAAGGTAATGATTTTGAGCTTCAGGATTATTAATGGAAGAAGCATTTGGGGATTTTGATCACTGGAAAAAAAAAACATTGACAATAGCGGCTAAAGTTCAGTAATCTTTATCTACCTAAAAAAATGCAAGACAGTGATAAACCCTCTCACATACCTACAATTTTTTTCCAGAGGCTTTCCGTGATAGGGTGGTGGGGGAACTTGTGAGCTGTGGCCCATTGGTTTTTGGTGACAGGAGGGAAGAGGTGAGGCGTATGTGGGTGTGTCATGGTTTGGCGAGATTCTGGGTATGAGATGGGTGGAGCTAGAGCAGTTGCTGAAAACTGGAACAATTATGGGGCAAGCTGAGGGAAGAACTGCAAGCAGACATCCTAGCCGATGACAATCACATTGTTATGTTAGCTGGTCCCTAGAGCAATGTTCCCTCTAAGGTGTGCGGCAACGCGGCACTACACATTCCCGCACAGGCAGAATGTCAGGCCACGCAACACCAGAGGCATGGGGAAAGAGAGGTATAGCCAGGGCCATTTTTAGGTGCATGCAAAAGCTCCATAAGGGGCAGGGTGTGTTGCACTGTCAGAACCATTTCAGACCCTTGATTTCTCTCACTGCAGTCTCAGGCATTTCCCTCTCTGTTCTTCTGCTTACAGTCCTTCCTGATGTGTTTAGCGCAGGGATGTGAGCAGAAGCAGAGAGAAAAAAATGCCTTGCAGCACCGCTGTATACAGGGATACGGAAGCAGGCTGGATGCCTGATGGATTGCTGTGTCCAATGTGCAGTGTGGTAGTTCACAAACTATTTCTACATTTTTGGGCTCTAAGCGGTGGTTTCAGTAAGGGAACTGTACTTCTACTTCATGGTAAGTTCCTCATTACTGGGTCACTAAACTTTTATAAAATCTTTCAGAGTGTGCAGGGCCAAGCAGTGAAGAAGCGGTTGTTACAGATTATATCAGCACCGCTTGGCCCTGCACACTCTGAAAGATTATATAAAAGTTTAGTGATCCAGGATTGAGGAATTTACCATGGAGAGAGCAGGCAGAGAAGAAGTCCAATCCCTTTGTGGAAACCACTGTCTGCCCTCCCCTGCAACTACAGTTTAAAACTGGGCAATACTGTGTGCAGGCTATTAGAAGACGGCAGATTGGAAGAAGCAGTGTTGATAGTGTGCTTCTCTCCTCACCTTCCAGCAGAAATTAATACATGATTGCAGGAGAGGTCCCCCAACAGCGGTAGGATGATCCTAGTTGTATTTTAAATGAGGAGGATCCTACTGTATATTATTGTAGAATTAACTTAAAAATATTTAAATGCTAATGGAATTTAAATGCATATTGTGTATTACCTACTTTGTTTACATTAGATACATAGAACAAATAAATCAGCTAGTGGATTATATATTATTGAATAAATTAATTAATTGAAAAGTAAGCATAATAAGCAAAGAATATTACTATAAAAAAGTTGAATTGAATCAACAGTAAAGATTCTCAGGCCTCACAACATAAATGCACCTAATGTGCTCTGCTGATTTATGCATACTGGGCATTCACAGTCCCCCGGATAAATTAAGTGATTAAAGGTGATATTCTGTAATATAACACAAAAGTCTTTACTTTCAGTCAGCAGTTCTAGGGTTAAATAACCACCCTTTTGTTGTTAAACAAACAAGCAAAATAAAAACAGTACACATACAAAGGCATACGCTTTAGAACAGAAAAACAGACAGACAACTTATATAATCCTACAAGTTCTTAGGATAAAGCATTAGGCATTTTACAACAGGTTATCCAAGACAATTCTCCCAGTGCCTTGCTACTTCCCAGTCTGAGATCCAAATGAATCTAACCTTATTTGCAAGAACTGCCTTATACAGCCCTCTAACTATCCTCAGCTGTTGCTAATTGGCTTCTTGTAGTCTGCCTGTTACTAATAGTAATATTTTCAGCAGTGAGCTGGCAAGCCTTACAGCATTTTGGTTCTTTCATGATAGTATTTTTCCCTGTATAGAAATTAACCCTATCTACAGGAATGAGTTTATACACTCCATCACATACCTCCCCCCTCAGAGTGGACCTCTGGGGACGCTCTACCAAATCAACCACACCACCCTCCTGAGATAGAAAATCAGCATTGAGGTGGTCCTTTCCAGGTCTATGGGTGCCAAAAAAAGAATAAGTTTGCAACTCCAAATACCATCTCATGAGCTGTGCTTTTTTCTCTTTCATAGTAGTAAGCCACTTCAAAGTAGAATGGTCAGTGACAATAGTAAATTTGCAGCCTAACAAATAATAGCATAGAGTATCAACAGCCCATTTCATTGCCAAGCATTCCTTCTGTATAACAGCATAATTCCTTTCTCTAGGTAACAATTTCCTACTCAAAAACAGAACAGGATGCTCCTGGCCATCAAACTCTTGTGATAACATTGCACCCAGGCCCACATCAGAGGCATCTCTGTATGCAAGACAAAATCTTTGTCAAAGTCAGGGCTGTGCAATATGGGCTGAGTACACAATATTTGCTTTATCTTTTGAAAAGATTCTGCACAGGAGGGAGTCCATACTACCCTATTAGGAGCAGAGTTTTTTGTTAAAGCTGTCAATGCGGCTGCTAATGAAGAAAACTTTGGAATAAACTTTCTATAATATCCTCCAATGCCAAGAAAAGCCCTAACATGTTTCTTAGTTTTAGGGACTGGTGAGCTAGCCAAGGTCTCAACGTTGTCCTGCATAGGTTTAACACAACCATTACCCAATATATAGCCTAAATACCGGGTTTCAGTTTTACCAATAGCACATTTAGCAGGGTTTGCTTTGAGACCTGCTTCTCTTAAGGACCTCAACACTGCTGCTACCTTGTTAAGGTGATCTTCCCAGTTGATACTATAAATGACCACATCATCTAAGTAAGCAGATGCATACTTCCCATGGGGATGAAGAATATGGTCCATTAACCTTTGGAAAGTTGCAGGAGCACCATGGAGACAAAAGGGTAAGGCACAAAACTGGTAAAGACCCATAGGCATAGAAAAAGCTGTCTTTTCTTTAGAGGCACTAGAAAGTGGTATTTGCCAGTAGCCCTTAGTCAAATCTAAAGTTGTAATATACTTCGCTTTACCAAGCCTGTTAACATTTCATCAACCCTAGGCATAGGGTAAGCACCAGAACTACAGGGCTACACAATTCACTCTGTAAAGGCTCTATTACCCCAAGCCTAAGCATGCTCTCTATTTATTCTTGCACCACTATTTTGCACTCTCTCTGGTATCAAGTAAGGCTTTAGCCTCACAACCCCATTACTTTTAGTGAGCTATTAAGTGTGTCCTCCCTGGTAATATGGA
Source organism: Bombina bombina (assembly GCF_027579735.1). NCBI lineage: Eukaryota > Metazoa > Chordata > Amphibia > Anura > Bombinatoridae > Bombina > Bombina bombina. The sequence goes on from NC_069502.1 coordinate 714,480,299, forward strand.
AAATACATCTCTAAAAACATCTACCAGTCTCTGTGCTTCATTTTGTTGAGCAGGACTTAGTTGTTCTCCCAAAGTCACCCTCTTTTGTTCTTTATCTACATCCCTGATGTCTGGTCCTAAGTCTATACTGTCTGTTCTAGGAGCAATAAACAAATTTTCCTCAGCCCTTGATGATTTTAATAAGTTTACATGGTATATTTGTTTCTCTTTTCTCTTTTCTGTGTCCTGGCTGGAAAATTTCATAATCCACCTCCCCAACTCTTCTAAGCACTTCATATGGACCCTTCCATTTTGCAAGCAACTTGCTTTCTGAGCTAGGTAACAACAACAATACCCTGTCCCCAGGTTCAAATGTTCATACCCTTGCATTTCTATTATAACCGAGTGCCTGGGCCTGCTGGGCTCTTTCCAAATTGCTGCAGGCAAATTGTCCAATCCTTTGTAACCGCTCTCTCGACTGTATAGTATACTGAAGGACATTCTGATCAGGATTAGACTGAGCTTCCCACTCTTCTTTAACAAGGTCTAGTATGCCTATAGCAAATAACAAATATGGTAACATTTTGTCCCAGTCTCGTTTTTTACAGTCTACAAAATTCCCCCATATTTGCTGTACAACACTGCCCAACATAATTACACTCCATGAAAGGACAGTACTTGGTAATATGACCAGTTTCACCACATTTGAAACAGACTAAGATTTTTTCCCTCAGCTGGTTGCTATGTACATGTGACGGATACCCCGGATACCCTGACTGGGTAGCTCCGCCAAACGGGTCCTGATTCCTCCCTGCCGACTGCAGCTATGTAGCTGACTAGTGACCACAGCCTGTAGCCACCCCTGATGCCTGACAGCACCAGTACTCAGTGTCCCACCCTGTGGCAGACTCCAGCTACCCCGACTGGGTAGCTCTGCCAGAGGGTCCTTCCTTTGCCTGGAACAGGCTGCTATGTAGCCCAGGAAAATGATTTTAGCTGGAGCTCACCCAAAATAACTAGACAGACTAGCATTCAGGTGAAATAAGAACTGCTTTATTGCACAGAAAACACAGCTTTTATACATTTCCAACAAATGGGGGTAGTTACTAGACAAATAGAAACAAATATTATAAAATGAGACAAACATCAGACAATGGTTAGTTAAACAAGATTCTAATCACATCCTGACTTACAAAAGGACAATGGATGACTCACACAATAACAGAAAGACACATCACACCTAGACTAGATAACAACAGGGGTGAGGTTGTAGGGGGGTGGGGGGGTAGCCTTGGCTGTCTGGTATCCATGAGAGTACATAACTGGGTTTTATTTCTAATTGGTTTCTCTCTTGAACACCTTTAGGTGAGGGAGCAGATGAGAAAGGTTTCTCTTTAATTAAATCATTGTCTCTACTAGGAAAATTTGACTCTAATGTAAATCTCTGTTTCAATGGACCATCCCATTTTTTATTTTTCCCCACTTTTTGGGGACTATGATATCCTCTAGCATCATCTTCTTGCAAGAACTCTTCTGAAATTTGGACAGCATAATCTAGGAAACTTAGTTTATGTCTTGAGACCCATTGGAAAAGCCCACATGGGAGCTGTGTAATATATTGTTCCAAGCATATCATGTTCATAATTTCAGTTAGTGTTTGAACTGAAGGTTTTAACCACTTTTAGGCCACATCCTTTAGGTTCCTGCAACAAAAACTTCTGAATTTATTTCTATAGTACTCATCAGAAAACCCCATACGGTTAAGTATAGCAGATTTAAGCATATCATAGTCCCCATCTTCTGTTTATGCTGTGTATGCTGCTGTTGCTGAAGGGCTTGCATTTGCTGTAGCTGGACCTGGAACTCCTGTTGATGCCTCTGCTGTTGTTGCTCAGTCATCCACTTCAACCATTTTTCTAATTCCATTATCTTGTAAAGGGAGCACAAAACACCTAGTGCAGACTGTCTGTAACTTCAGAAGGTATACAGATATCCAGATATCTTAGCGGCTTAGGTACTCTTACCAACAGTATATTTTGATCAGGCACATCTCCAATCCATATTTTTCCATCTGTTCCTGAAACCGGTATTTAATCTCACTTCTAACACCATATGTAATGGAATGGACCTTGTCAGGAAATGTAGAGCACAAACAGAATAATGCAAAATAAGTTTTCACTTTTAAACAAAAGTCTTTAGTTTCAGTCAGCAGTTCAAGGGTTAAACAACGACCCTTTTGTTGTTAGACAAACAAGCAAAATAAAAACAGTACACATACAAAGGCATATGCTTTAGAACAGGAAAACAAGCACACAACTTATGTAATCCTACAAGTTTTTAGGATAAAGCATTAGGCATTTTGCTACAGGTTATCCAAGACAACTTTCCTATTGCCTTGCTACTTCCCTGTCTGAGATACAAATGAATCTAGCCTTGCTTGCAAGAGCTGCCTTATATAGCCCTCTAACTATCCACAGCTGTTGCTTATTGGCTTCTTGTAGTCTGCCTGTTGCTAATAGTAATATTTTCAGCAGTGAGCTTGCAAGCCTTACAGCATTTTGGTTCTTTCAGGATAGTATTTTTCCCTGTAGAGAAATTAACCCTTTCTAGTGGAATGCGTTTATACACTCCATCACAACTGTTTAAACTCCAGTTAGGAAATTGAGTGAAATATTTCTCACACAGAGGAGAGCTATAACTTAACTCTTAGTAAGAAAGCCCATGGATAATCCTTAACCAGATAACAGAGGACCAAAATGGACTCCAAGCTTAATAAAAGCAAATATTTATTGTGAATACTAGGTCACTCGGGTACATACAGACTTCAATATAGAACAGACCAAACTATTATCAGACCAACAATGCTTAACAAACAAGCGCTAGCTGACAGCTTACAGGTGTTCAGAAAGAGTCCCCAACCCTCCCAGTGACATCAGAGTCCAAGTGTCCAATAGATCCAACGTACGTTTCTCTGTATGCAAATATATACATGGCAGCATGGGAATCACTGTATGTTTATGCTAATCATAGCTGGAGTGCAAACCTGGTGACCTATAATATATATATCGATGATGTCGTCATATGAAATGGCACAAAAGGTGACCTTGATAAATATATGGAGCACCTAAATTCCTACGATTTGCAGATCCAATTAAATTGGAAGAGTAGCCTTAGTTCAGTAGTATTTTTAGATTTGGAAATCTTTGCTGAAAATGGCTGTATTAATTCTAGAAATGATTTCAAACCTGTGGATGTGAACAACTACATTGAATTAAATAGTTGCCACTTAAGTCACTGGTTGAAGAATGCCCCCAAAGGACAGATACATAGACTAGGGCGGAATTGTAACAATGACAACAATTACTATAAACAAGCTAAGATTTTCAAGCAAAGATTTACTGAGAAAAAACATAATGAGGAAGATATTGATAATGCCATAAAATAATTAGGTAAAACAAATAGGAAAAAGGTCTTAAAATATAATGAAAAACATAAGGTACCTATAAATGGACACAAGGTAGGACTTATTGTCTTTGATTACTGTGCACAAAATAGAGAACTTTTAATTAACAAAAATTGGTATATTTTACAAAGAGACAGCAGTTTGGATAAAATTATAGAGAATTAACTAGACATGTGCATTTCGTTTCGTTCCGAATCGAAATTCGGACAAATTTGTCAAATTCAGAGCTTTGAATCGATTCAAATTTCCGAATTACTGTAGCAATGAAACTAACAAATAAATCCAAATTAGTTCGGATTTATTCATTACATTTGGCTAGCCATGGACTAATCACAATTACACTAGTATTGTACAGTATATTAGATTATATCACTCTGCTATCGGTTACACCTAATATTACAGTACATAATACTAGTCTAATACACAGCACATCCCACCTAACACATACCGAACTTCCGAATTGACAAATCGAATTCAAACCAAATACATCCAAATTTATTCTAATCCAAATGAATCCGAAATGAATGCATTCGAATGAATCCCAAACGAATGCATTCGAATGTATCCAAATTCTAATCAATCCAAAAAAGAAATTTGAAAACATCTGAATCGGTCCGAAACTAACCGAAACAAATTTTCCGCCGCGCACAAGTCTAGAATTAACCCAAAATTATTTTTAAACATGTACCCAAGATAAAAGATATAGTGACAAAAAGTTTTATACGAAATAATCCTAAAGATACCTGGCTATCCCAAGATCTAAAAGGTTTTTATAAATGTGGCCGATGTGTAGGATGTAAGAATTTCACAACCCAAATGAGAAATATAAGAGATTTTCAGTCCACACATAACCAATATAAAAATTATTTTAAGATCGACCAAGTGATCACCTGTCAATCAAAAGATGTAGTGTACTTGTTAAAATGCTCATGCATATATGCAATATGTAGGAAGGCCTACCAGAAATTTATTTATAAGGTTTAGTAACCAACATGTAACCAACATTAGAAAAGGGCATGAGAAATATACAGTCTCTAACCACTTTAAATTGGTACATAACAATAACACCAAAGATATAATCCGGTATATGGGTATTAGGAAGATTGTCCCATATTGGCATGGGGGCAATCTTCCAAATCTTTTGGGTAAGACAGAAATGCATAGATTTTTTAACTCAAAACCCTTATACCAGATAGACTTAAAGGGACAGTCTAGTCAAAATTAAACTTTCATTATTTAGAAAGGACATGTAATTTTAATCAACTTTCCAATTTACTTTTATCATCAAATTTGCTTTTTTCTCTTGGTATTCTTAGTTGAAACTCAACCTAGGCAGACTCATATGCTAATTTCTAAGACCTTGAGGGCTGCCTCAAATCACATGCTTTTTAAATTCCTTTTCAACAAAATGAGACTGAAAGTACACGTGGGCCATATAGATAACACTGTGTTCAGGCACAGAAAGTTATTTAAGATTTAGCCCAACACAATGCTAAATGCAAGACAATAGATAATAAACAGTCACATTCATGTGATCAGGGGGCAGGAAGAAGGTTCTTAGATACAAGGTAATCACAGAGGTAAGATTCATATTAATATAACTTTGTTGGTTATGCAAAACTGGGGAATGGGTAATACAGGGATTATCTATCTTTTAAAACAATAACAATTCTATTGTAGTCTGTCCCTTTAACAAAGACTTTGAACTCTGTCATTTTTTATTTAATTGTTTTATTCTTTTATATATTTGTAATCATTATATTTTTTATTATATATTTTTTATATTCTTTATTTAATTAACCCCCTTTTTTAACATTAATTTTTCTTTACCCTCTCCATCTCATGCCATAATAGATTTGTGCTAATAAAGATGTGGGGCGCGATCCGATATAGATTGCAGTTTGCGGCGCAAGCGAGGGAACCGGCGTCGCCCGCAGTTTCAGCTCGCAACTCGAGCTATCCTATATAAGTCGCCGTCAGATGCTAACGTGCCGTAAGTCTGACAAACCAGCGATGTCCAGAAATCTGCGCAAGTACAAATTTCTGGCGTCGCCAGTGACTTACGGCACGTTAGAAACTGCCGGCGCCTATAAAACCTGACTAAAGTCTAAAACACCCGCACTGTCTAACACGCCTCCCTAACATACCCCGACAAGTCTAACACGCCTCCCTAACAAAGCCCGACACGTCTAACCCTCTATCCGCTATCCCCCCTCACTATCCTAACAATAAAAAAGCTATTAACCCCTAAACCGCCGCTCCCGTACCCCGCCGCCAGCTATATTATATCTATAACCCCCTAAAGTGAGCCCCTAACACCGCCGCCATCTATATTAAAATTATTAACCCCTAATGTAAGCCCCTTACACCGCCGCATTCTCTATTAAAATGATTAACCCCTAATTTAATCTACCTACCCCGCCGCCAGCTATGTTATCTATATTAACCCTAAGTATATTATAGTTAATATAGGTATTACATTATATATATTAACTATATTAACCCTAATTATATTAGGGTTAATATAGTTAATATAGTTACTATAGTATTTATATTAACTATATTAACTCTATCTAACCCTAACACCCCTAACTAAATTTATATTAAATTAATCTAATTCATTTATAAACTAAAATATTCCTATTTAAATCTAAATACTTACCTATAAAATAAACCCTAAGATAGCTACAATATAATTAATAATTACATTGTAGCTATGTTAGGGTTAATATTTATTTTACAGGTAAATTGTTAATTATTTTAACTAGGTATAATAGCTATTAAATAGTTATTAACTATTTAATATCTACCTAGTTAAAATAATTACCCAATTACCTGTAAAATAAATCCTAACCTAAGTTACAAATACACCTACACTATCAATAAATTAAATAAACTACAAACATCTATCTAAAAATACAATTAAATTAACTAAACTAAATTACAAAAAAAAAACACTAAATTACAAAAAATAAAAAAAGATTACAAGATTTTTAAGCTAATTACACCTATTCTAAGCCCCCTAATAAAATAATAAACCCCCAAAATAAAAAAAATTCCCTGCCCTATTCTAAATTAAAATAAGTTCAAAGCTCTTTACCTTACCAGCCCTTAAAAGGGCCTTTTGTGGGGCATGCCCCAAAGAATTCAGCTCTTTTGCATACAAATACAATACCCCCCCCCATTACAACCCACCACCCACATACCCCTATTCTAAAACCACCCAAACCCCCTTAAAAAAGCCTAACACTACCCCCCTGAAGATCTCCCTACCTTGTCTTCACCACACCGGGCCGAACTCCTGATCCGATCCGGGCGATGTCTTCCTCCAAGCGGCAAAGAAGAATTCTTCCTCCGGCGATGTCTTCCTCCAAGCGGCAAAGAAGAATTCTTCCTCCGGCGACGTCTTCCTCCAAGCGGCAGCAAAGTCTTCATTCTTCCGGCGGCATCTTCAATCTTCTTTCTTCGCTCCGCCGCCGCGGAGCATCCATCCAGGCCGACGACTGAACGACGAATGAGGTACCTTTAAATGACGTCATCCAAGATGGCGTCCGCCGAATTCCGATTGGCTGATAGGATTCTATCAGCCAATCGGAATTAAGTTAAAAAAATCTGATTGGCTGATTGAATCAGCCAATCAGATTCAAGTTCAATCCGATTGGCTGATCCAATCAGCCAATCAGATTGAGCTCGCATTCTATTGGCTGATCGGAACAGGAGGAAGAATTCTTCTTTGCCGCTTGGAGGAAGACATCGCCGGAAGAAGAATTCTTCTTTGCCGCTTGGAGGAAGACATCGCCGGAGGAAGAATTCTTCTTTGCCGCTTGGAGGAAGACATCGCCCGGATCGGATCAGGAGTTCGGCCCGGTGTGGTGAAGACAAGGTAGGGAGATCTTCAGGGGGGTAGTGTTAGGCTTTTTTCAGGGGGGTTTGGGTGGTTTTAGAATAGGGGTATGTGGGTGGTGGGTTGTAATGGGGGGGGGTATTGTATTTGTATGCAAAAGAGCTGAATTCTTTGGGGCATGCCCCACAAAAGGCCCTTTTAAGGGCTGGTAAGGTAAAGAGCTTTGAACTTATTTTAATTTAGAATAGGGCAGGGAATTTTTTTTATTTGGGGGGTTTATTATTTTATTAGGGGGCTTAGAATAGGTGTAATTAGCTTAAAAATATTGTAATCTTTTTTTATTTTTTGTAATTTAGTGTTTGTTTTTTTTTGTAATTTAGTTTAGTTAATTTAATTGTATTTTTAGATAGATGTTTGTAGTTTATTTAATTTATTGATAGTGTAGGTGTATTTGTAACTTAGGTTAGGATTTATTTTACAGGTAATTGGGTAATTATTTTAACTAGGTAGATATTAAATAGTTAATAACTATTTAATAGCTATTATACCTAGTTAAAATAATTAACAATTTACCTGTAAAATAAATATTAACCCTAACATAGCTACAATGTAATTATTAATTATATTGTAGCTATCTTAGGGTTTATTTTATAGGTAAGTATTTAGATTTAAATAGGAATATTTTAGTTTATAAATGAATTAGATTAATTTAATATAAATTTAGTTAGGGGTGTTAGGGTTAGATAGAGTTAATATAGTTAATATAAATACTATAGTAACTATATTAACTATATTAACCCTAATATAATTAGGGTTAATATAGTTAATATATATAATGTAATAACTATATTAACTATAATATACTTAGGGTTAATATAGATAACATAGCTGGCGGCGGGGTAGGTAGATTAAATTAGGGGTTAATAATTTTTATATAGGTGGCGGCGGTGTAAGGGGTCAGATTAGGGGATAGATAAGGTAGATGACAGCGGTGTAAGGGGTTCTAATTAGGGGATAGATAAGGTAGATGGCGGCGGTTTTAGGGGCTCACAGTAGGGGGTTAGTTTATGTAGATGGCGGCGGGGTCCGGGAGCGGCGGTTTAGGGGTTAATAACTTTATTAGGGATTTCGGGGGGGGGATCGCGGTTGACAGGTAGATAGACATTGCGCATGCGTTAGGTGTTAGGTTTATTTTAGAAGATCGCGGTTGACAGGGAGATAGACTGCGCATGCGTTAGGTGTTAGGTTTATTTTAGCAGCCAGTTTAGGGAGTTACGGGGCTCCAATAGTCAGCGTAAGGCTTCTTACGGCTGCTTTTTGTGGCGAGGTGAAAATGGAGTAAGTTTTCTCCATTTTCGCCACGTAAGTCCATACGCTGCATATTGGATACCAAACTGCGCTGGTTTGGTATACCTGCCTATAGCCCAAAAAACTACGGGCGACGGCAGAAATATACGCGCGTAACTTCTAGGTTACGCCGTATATGTGATACCAAATCAGCGTAAATATTGGCGTCGCCGGCTTTTGCGGGCGAAGATTTATATCGGATCGACCCCTTTATCCCTTAATTTTCTATCTCACTTATATGATGAGGGTGGATAAAGTAGTGGGTTAAGTGTTACTCTAGTAATCTTTGTATCCACAATTGGTGGTTCGAATCCTACTTACTCTATCTTATACTTTGTTTTATATTATTAGATCATATTTTCCATAGATGGTTTAGTAGTTGTGCTAGCAAGGCTTTCTATTAAAACATTTCCAGTGGTTCGATTTCAAATAGAATTACCGTATAAGTTTTGCTAGCAAATTTCTAAATTACAGTATTTGTCTTTTCACATGTTGTTTATATTGTTTTATGTGATTGATGCCCATGTTTTTTTTATCCTTGATATATAGATGTTTTCCACCACGATTATCCTTTTCCATAACACCCTATTTTCAGATACTCAGGCAATGATTGGAAGCTATTAATTGGAACAAGGAACTTACACCCAATGAAAAAATGAGTAGAGGTATAAAAGGACATCAAAGGTGTGTTTACATCATCCTTAAAAAAGCAAGAGGTGGTTCCGGAGAAACGTATGTCCGATCTATTGGACGCTTGAACTCTGATGTCACTGGGAGGGTTGGGACTCTTTCTGAACACCTGTGAGCTGTCGACTAGCGCTTGTTTGTTAAGCGTTGTTGGTCTGATAATAGCTTGGTCAATTTTATATTGAAGTCTGTATGTAGCCGAGTGACCTTGTATGCACAATAAATATTTGCTTTTATAAGCTTGGAGTTCATTTCGGTCCTCTGTTATCTGGTCAAGGAGTAATATTTCACTCAATTTCCTAACTGGAGTTTAAACAGTAAGTCACAATTGTTGTTTTTCTTTCCTCCTTTAAGGACACTTATTCAGAAGACCAAATGGAACACCCCCAGATAAACTGCTAATGTATGTATGAGTGTATGTATGTATGTACTGTATCTGAGAGTATATATGTGTATTTGTATATATGTGTGTGTGTGTATATATATATATATATATATAAATTTAAATATTTATAAATATATTAGTGCCGCACACAAGCGGTATCAAGCCCATGCAGAAAAAAAATTCAAGGAAAGGTTGGGAGGTATGTACACAGGAGCCACAACCATTGCAGCTCTCAAGAAGGACAAAACTGGTGATTGGTGACCATGTGCAACTCTTGCTTCTGATTGGCTCTCTGGCTGTGTTCTGCTCAAGAGCTTGCCATTGCTTAACTTAGAGACAATAATGCAAAAATGACATGCCCTAACAATGTAGAGCATATTTTTTTTGCTTTAGAATAGATTTATTACAGATCTGATTGTCATGCTGAAAAGCTCTTTATTGGTAGATACGTATTCACAATTTAAACTTGAACAAATTACGTTATTGAAAAATATTGGTGGTTTTAGCATTTTTTTTTATATATTGTGTAAAGCTACTAAGTCATTTGCTGCTAGATCAAAGTTCACAAGCCATTGCTAGGGAAACAAGGCCCTTTAGTTTCTTTATGAAGCTCTGATCCTAGTTTAAAAGGAGATAATACTCATATGCTAAATCAGTGATACAGCATAACTGTAAAAAGCTGACATGAAAACATCACCTGAGCAACTCTAATTTAAAAAGGGAAGATATTTTCTCTCAAAATTTCCTCAGCTCACACTATGTGCTCTGTGAACAGTTATACTTCAGCTGCTGTCCAAAAAATAGCCCATCAGCAGTGCAGAGGTCATGCTATGCTATGATCTCATGAGATTTCACTGATATCTTGTGAGATTTCATAATAAACTTCCTTAAAGTGAAGGTAAAGTTTTTACTTACAGAACAGAGCCTTTCATTTGTTAATATTAATATAACACAATCGCTAAGTTTATTTCTCTATTACATCTTTAGTTTAAAAAATATATATCTTTATAAATCCCTGCCGTTTTGCTTGTGACTCCTCCCAACCCCTAATTCCTGGTTTTCAGTTTAGTGACGTATAGAGATCGGTCCCATCCGCTCTCTACGTCTCTCAAAAGCGCGCTCCTGATGCAGCTTCTAACTGCGAATGCGTAATTACCGAATTTGCTTTAATCTGCGCATGAGATAATCGGCAATGCTTTTTTCAGTATTGGAATTCCTTACTGATACAAACACGCATGCGCGAAACGGGAGCGCGCATAGATTTCGATCAGAATAATAATTTAACAGCGCATGCGCAAATGAATCAAGGGGGGGATGACATGGATTGACGGCCGCTTAACGGCCAGAATTTCAGTTGGTTTTTAGGATAACGTGATCGACACAAAAAAACTCCCCCCCAAAAAACGGGCTGAATTGGTGGATCAATTATGATTTGCTTTATAATGGGAATTATTTCATATATACACAATGATATGAAAAATGATGAATGAAAGTCATATTGATTTGACAAACAGAATGCTATAATACATCGACAATAAGGTAACTTTACCTTCACTTTAAACTGAAAAGTAAAATAACATGACTGTGTCTGCACATGCCAGATGCAAACACCCTTGCAATTCCTGAGACTAGCATCCTGATTGGCTACTGAAAGTCTCTTTACAGTGGGGTATGATTACTTAGGAAATTTCCAGGTAAAATATCTTCTTTTTTTACATAGAGAGGTTTTTACAGCTATGTTGCATCACTTTCAAATGCTTCAATATTTGGGTATCATGTTCCTTTAAATTTCAGAACATTCACTAGGGTAGATTTATTGTATTAGCTAATGGACATATCTATATATGCATTTATTTTATTGACATTTATGAAGGCTGATACATCAGAAAACTAGTTGTCTTTATTTTGGAGCCAACTAAGCTAAACTTCTTACATTGGTTAGCTCTGGTTTAGGCTGGTTTTTCTATAAATCAATCCAGTCTTAAAATGTTATACATTTGTAATTCTTACGATATGATGACCTATATGAAATGAAATCTTATATGCAAGTGAAAGTACCAAAGATACTGATGCCTCTGATTATTTCCATTGTCCTTTAAAACCAACCTCACATTGATGAGACCCTTTTAAAAAAGAACCATCTGTGTGTGTGGGTTTTCTGACATTACTCCTGTGACCCCTTTTTTAGGTTTGATGGGTGTCTTTAAAAATAAGTGCTACATATAGATAATGGGGTAACTGTATAAAATGTGGACTGTCCAGAATCCTTAAAAGGGGAAGCCTTGTTTTCTAAAGCATCTATGGAAAAAACAGGTCCTCTGGCTTTTGAGAACGTGCTAATCTAGAAACTGTATTATTGCTGTAGGGTTTTCAATCACTTATTTTTATTCACCAACAATTTACTATGTGACTACTTGTAAATTTCTTATTTTATTTTTCTGAAGCTAAACTATTTGTACAAACTATGTAATTCAAATTGTAATGTTATTGTCTTTGAATCTTTGGTCAACCAGCTCCCCCCCCCCCCCCCCAAAAAAAAAAAAAAAAATCACAGTTTACTGATTTGTTCCTAAATCTTCTAATTTTAATAAATTACATTTTGGTGCCTTCTGCCAACCCAAACTTCAGAGACCTAAAGGGACAGTAAACACAAAAATTGTTATTGTTTAAAAAATTATATAATGCTTCTGCCTGTTTCTAAGTCACTAAAGACAGCCCCATGATCACATGCTTTTTTTATTAGCTTTTCACAACAGGGGAGTACTAGTTCATGTGAGCCATATAAATAACATTGTGCTCACGGTCGTGGGTTCTAACAACACAGCACTAATTGTCTAATGCACTAATGCAAGTCAATAGATAATAAATAAAAAGTCATGTGATCAGGGGTCAGAAGATGCTTAGATACAAGGTAATTACAGAGTTAAAAAGTGTATTAATATAACAGTGTTAGTTATGCAAAACTGGGGAATGGGTAATAAAGGGATTATCTATCTTTTTAAACAATAAAAACATTTTGAGTCGATTGTCCCTTTAAATAATAAATACATGTTATATGCATAGTATGGAGATTATTTCCTCTAGTCATAAATGCCGCCATGTTGATTTTTAGCTTTCACTACATTCCAGGGCTGATGTGTTTGTACAACAACTCTCCTTCAGATATCTACAGTGAAACCTAAGTTCCAAACTGGCAACACCCATAATTAGAGGGAGGTGAATGATATGTATTTAGTAATAGTGTTTAGTAATAGACATTAAAGTCCCTATTCTGGGGAATTTAAAACTTTTATGTTTTTATAGCCTTATAGCCTAATACCCATGAAAGCTTATTTTTCCTTTCTTTTGAAAGTGTCAAAGATATCCCTGATTCAGGCACTTCTAACTGCCCTCCAAATATTTTTATATGTAGCTCACCCCTGCACTGGCTGTAGTCATATTGAAGCCAATCCTGGCATTGGCAGTACTAAGTAGGACAGGCCCAATGAACCAATCAAGAGCAGCATATAAACTTATTTGCCATGTACTGCTCAGGATTGGCAATTTATTGCACCTAGGAGTGCAAATTTAAGTTTCAAAGGTTAAATGCATAGTGACAAACAATCATTCCTTTAATATTACAATGACAAAAAGAATAAGAGCATCTCATTATATCCTCATGCTTATATAATATTAAATTATTGAGCTATTACATGATTGGGTTAATACTGATCTCATATTAGATAGATGCATATCCACTTTGTTTTATAGCTTCTTTATAAGCTTTGAGAAATCATTACCTGTACATTAAACACAATGAAATTAAATAGGTGTCAAAACTTGTAACTACTACAGCATTCAAAATAATTATATGCATAGCCCTTATAAAGTCTATGTCTGATTTTCATTTAGCACATAATACACAGGAATATAGTTTTACTGGCTTGAGTGTAAAAATATATAGACAGCTCACACCATTTCCTTTTAATTTACATGGTACTTGTCAGGGAAGTGGTTAATATTTAAGTAAGCATTACAGGAATTCCCCAAGTCTGTACATTTAAACAGCTTCAAAAAGAAAGAGAACAGAAGACATTGCCAAGGTTACAAAATAATGAAACAACTATTTGGTAAGATACACTTAAAGGGACATGAAACCCACAATTTGTATTTCATGATTCAGATAGAGAATATCATTTTAAACAACCTTTCAATTTACTTCTATTATTTAATTTGCTTCCTTCTCTTGTTATCCTTTGCTGAAAGGTTTATCAAGGTAAGCTCAGGAGCAGCAAAGAACCTAGGTTCTAGCTACTAATTGGTGGCTGCAGATATATAACAATTGTTATAGGCTCACCCATGTGTTCAGTACCAGTAGTGCATTGCTGCTCCTTCAACAAATGATACCAAGAGAATTTAACTAATTAGATAATAGAATTAAATTAGAAGGTTTTTTTAAAATTGTATTCTCTGTCTGAATCATGAAATACATTTTTGGGGTTTCATGTCCCTTTAAAGGGATAGAAAAGTAAAAAAAGATATGTGCACGGGTAAATTGTAATTTAAATAGAAGCATTTTTGCAATATAATTTTATTAGCAAAAATTCTTCAAGTAAAAGTTGTTAATGTTATTACTGCTTTTTTGCAGCATATGCACATATCCTGTGAAGGCACGTGCACCAGTTTTCAAACACCACACTTCTCAGAGAGTCAGCAGTGGCTTGTATGACAAAAATTATGTCTTCAGAAGCAATCCACAGCAGCCAGCTCTCTTATCAGGCATGAAGTTTGAATACCGTTGCACCTCACAGCATATGTACGTATGCCACAGAAATCCAGTAATAACATTTACTATAAGCATTTTTGCTGATGAAAGTATATTACAAACATGCTTATATTTCAAATTGAAATGCACCCATGCACATTTCATTTTTGACCTTTCTATCTTTTTAAAGAGAAAGTAAACGATGCATTGGGTTCCATGTATAAAGCAGGATAAACTGCTTTTGAGCCTTTGTGGGGCAGACACACACATGCAAGCGTGTTTCCCGCAATGTAAGAAGCAGTGGTCATCAGACCGCTGCTTCTTACACTGTCTGACACCTCTGAGGTGGCAGATTGAAATCACCAAACATGCTTGCATGGGATGATTGACAGGCCCTTCTCAATCAAGCACAAGAGAAGGGGGCTGCATTACACACCCAAGCGAGTGTGTAATGGCACATGCAGGCAGAAGACGTACAGGGTCCTCTGCCCGTTTGATGCAAAGCTATGTGGATAGGTTCTCAAGCTGAGAACCTCGCTTCCACTGCCTTTGCCTGTTTTTGTTCCATTTATGTTTTAATAACCACTTAAAGGGACAGAAAACTGTAAAAAATGACATCATGCATATAAAAGACCACCATTTAAATATGTTAAACACTTGTGTTTACATTGTAAAAGGTTAAGTTAAAGGGACAGTAAACCCCTTAAATCTTATTTTTTAAATACTTTTTATTGAGAGACATAATGAGCAATGCACATTTAAAGGGAAAGTATACACTAGAATATTTGTTGTTTAAAATGATAGATAATCCCTTTATTACCTATTCCCTAGTTTTGCATAACCAACACAGTTACATTAATACATTTTTTTACCTCTTTGATTACCTTGCATCTAAGCCTCTGCAGACTGCCCCCATATTTCAGTTCTTTTGACAGACTTGCATTTTAGCCAATCAGTGCTGGCTCCTAGCAACTCCACGTGCATGAGCACAGGGTTATCTATATAAAACACATGAACTAACACCCTTTAGTGGTGAAAAACTGTCAAAATCATTTTTATATCAGTATCTGTGCATCTTATTCTTCATAGTAGTGTCTATTACATGCAGTTATATGAAAATGAGTGTATACTGTCCCTTTAAGAGATCTGCACCCTAATAAATGAATGAAGTCTACGATTACAGTCTTGCTTAACATCATATTGCTTCACAAAAAAATTGTCTGAGGACATTTTGTTTAACCTGAGCTAAGGAATGAGCATTTTTAAGTCCATAGACTTAAAATACATCCCCCAGCTAGTAATACAATCAGAGCTATGGAATTTAGATATAGGTTTGTCCCAAGCATATATGTAAGAAATCAACATAAAATGTAGTGCAAAATAATTTCTTAATCCAAAACTGCATATGTCCCAAAAAAATTTAAGGGACAAGAGCACTGCCATTTACAGAGTAATATAAAAAAAATCATCCTTATTTCAGGTTCACACAGTGGTATATATAAGGTAACATTCCTTACCTGTTCTAAGATATTAGTGATAGTTTTTAGGGTAAGAAGCTCTGTAGTACTAGCTTTGCACCCCTCTAATAGTTCAACATGGATACCGGTGGCTGCCTTACAAAGCAAAACCTGATCAAAAGGTGAGAGGGAAAAGCTGCCCAGCTTATAAGCCACATGTGAGATAGAAAAGGTTAGGTGTTCTAATATTCAGGATTGTCTTGTCTCAGGTTATCTATGTAACATCTCACCTGCAAATAGGCATATAAGTGAGTATAGGGAATCCCAAATTGCACCTGTAAAGGACTTAAGTTCATGAGTAATGGGAGCCAGGACCCTTCCCACCACCCCAATCCCTCTTTTTTTCCACTCCAGAAATGGAAGATTCTCCACTCCATAAGGAAAGCTGTTGCCTATTAATGGTATATATTTTGGGGTTGGGCAAAGGTGCCCTAAAAATCTATGTGCAAGTCACACTGCTCCAAGACAATTTTCTCAAGTTGTGGTTCATAAAAGTAACTGGAATTCAATTGCCAATCAATGACCAGATGTAATAAGGCTGCCCAGTTGTACAATCAAAGATTTGGAAGTCCCAATCCACCATTCATATGAAAGGTGTAGTCTCATTGCAACGCTCAGCTTTCTCCCTTTCCAAATAAATATTTGACCATTTTTACAAAGTTACGGCTAGATTTAGAGTTCTGCGGCCAAAGGGGTGCGTTAGCTACGCGTGCTTTTTTCCCCCCGCACCTTTTAAATACCGCTGGTATTTAGAGTTCACAGAATAGCTGCGTTAGGCTCCAAAAAGGGAGCGTACAGGCATATTTACCGCCACTGCAACTCTCAATACCAGCGGTGCTTACGAACGCGGCCAGCTTCAAAAACGTGCTTATGCACGATTCCCCCATAGGAAACAATGGGGCCGTTTAAGCTGAAAAAACCTAACACCTGCAAAAAAGCAGCGTTCAGCTCCTAACGCAGGCCCATTGTTTCCTATGGGGAAACACTTCCTACATCTGCACCTAACACCCTAACATGTACCCTGAGTCTAAACACCCCTAACCTTACACTTATTAACCCCTAATCTGCCGCCCCCGCTATCGCTGACCCCTGCATTATACTATTAACCCCTAATCTGCCGCTCTGTACACTGCCGCAACCTACGTTATCCCTATGAACCCCTAATCTGCTGCCCCTAACCCCCGCCGACCCCTATATTATATTTATTACCCCCTGATCTGCCCCCCCCAACGTCGCCGCTACCTACCTACAATTATTAACCCCTAATCTGCCGACCGGATCTCACCGCTACTCTAATAAATGTATTAACCCCTAAAGCTAAGTCTAACCCTAACCCTAACACCCCCCCTAAATTAAATATAATTTTTATCTAACGAAATAAAATAAATCTTATTAAATAAATTAATCCTATTTAAAGCTAAATATTTACCTGTAAAATAAACCCTAATATAGCTACAATATAAATAATAATTATATTGTAGCTATTTTAGGATTAATATTTATTTTACAGGCAACTTTGTATTTATTTTAACCAGGTACAATAGCTATTAAATAGTTAATAACTATTTAATAGCTACCTAGTTAAAATAATTACAAAAGTACCTGTAAAATAAATCCTAACCTAAGTTACAATTAAACCTAACACTATACTATCAATAAATTAATTAAATACAAATACCTACAAGTATCTACAATTAAACCTAACACTACACTATCAATAAATAAATTAAATACAAATACCTACAAATAAATACACTAACTAAAGTACAAAAAATAAAAAAAGAACTAAGTTACAAAAAATAAAAAAGAACTAAGTTACAAAAAATAAAAAAATAATTTACAAACATTATAAAAATATTACAACAATTTAAAGCTAATTACACCTACTCTAAGCCCCCTAATAAAATAACAAAGCCCCCCAAAATAAAAAAATGCCCTACCCTATTCTAAAATAAAAATTGAAAAGCTCTTTTACCTTACCAGCCCTTAAAAGGGCCTTTTGCGGGGCATGCCCCAAAGAATTCTGCTCTTTTGCCTGTAAAAAAAACATAGAATACCTCCCCCCCAACATTACTACCCACCACCCACATACCCCTAATCTAACCCAAACCCCCCTTAAATAAACCTAACACTAAGCCCCTGAAGATCTTCCTACCTTGTCTTCACCACGCCGGGTATCACCGATCCGTCCAGAAGAGGGTCCGAAGTCTTCCTCCTATCCGGGGCTGAAGAGGTCCATCATCCGGCTGAAGTCTTTATCCAAGCGGGGGCTGAAGAGGTCCATTATCCGGCTGAAGTCTTTATCCAAGCGGGGGCTGAAGAGGTCCATCATCCGGCTGAAGTCTTCTATCAAGCGGCATCTTCAATCTTCTTTCTTCCGGATCCATCTTCATCCCGCCGACGCGGAACATCCATCCTGGCCGACGACTTCCCGACGAATGACGGTTCCTTTAAGGGACGTCATCCAAGATGGCGTCCCTCGAATTCCGATTGGCTGATAGGATTCTATCAGCCAATCGGAATTAAGGTAGGAAAATTCTGATTAGCTGATGGAATCAGCCAATCAGATTCAAGTTCAATCCGATTGGCTGATCCAATCAGCCAATCAGATTGAGCTTGCATTCTATTGGCTGATCGGAACAGCCAATAGAATGCGAGCTCAATCTGATTGGCTGATTGGATCAGCCAATCGGATTGAACTTGAATCTGATTGGCTGAATTTAAACCGTATAGGCAATGGGGATTAGTATGCAGTTTTATTCCCAGGTACGTGAGAGAGCCAGCTACCTGTTTCAAGGGATATGTTGCCTCAGTCTGTAGATTCTTGTTCAGCCATGATATTTCTGACTTGTTCATGTTAACTTTATAGCCAGAAAAATTACCAAAGTCAACAATAATTGGAAAGTTTGCTAGGGATATGCTGGGAGGGGCTTTTTTTTACAATGAGCTTTATGTCATCGGTATAAAGCACCACATGAGAACATGAACTTTTAACATTAATTTCAGGATACACCTTACAGCGCCAGATTAAAAAGTAGTGAAAAAGTGGGCAGCCTTGTCTTGTGCTACGCTGAAATAAAATATCCGGCGAGAATAGTCCACTTACTAGAATTTGAGCCACTTGTAAAGAATAGATATTATAAATTAGATTTAAAAAGGGGCCCTGAAAATCAAAAGGCTCTTAAAGGGTAAAACATGTATTCCCATTCAAATTTATTGAAGGCCTTATCTCTGTCCAAGGAAAAAAGTAAGTCAGTATAAGATCAAAAGTGAGTGATAATAGGCAGAACATGCCTTAAATTTACCACAGATGTTCTCTTATAGACCAAACTTGTTTGGTCAGTAAAAGAAGGGGTAGGATCGACTTGAGTCGATTAGCCACGAGTTTCATTAGAATTTCATAGTCAGAATTTGGCAAAGATATAGGGAGATAGGAGTCTGTTAGCTGTATATTCTTGCCTGGTTTGGGGATTACAGTGATATGTGCTTGTGATGGCCCAATGCCTGCACCAAATTTTTGATTAAAGGGACAGTGTACTCAAAAATTTTCTCCCCTTTAATTTGTTCCCAATGATCCACTTTACCTGCTGGAGTGCATTAAATTGTTTACAAGTATTTCCATTGCCCTTATATTGGCATTTGAAATAGTTTATGTAGTCTGTGGTATCCACACCATCCTTAAAGTTTTTGGCCTCGAGGCCAAGCTGTGTTAACACAGCCAGTAGAAGAAATTACACTCCTAGTGGGTTATAGAAGAGATATGGTAATAAAATGTTAATTTTCCATTGTTCTCTCCAAGTATTGGTGATTGGTTTATGGACAGGTATAAGATAAAGAAGCTGTATATTTACACAATGTGATAAAGTAATGAGATCTGATTATACCTACAAGCTCAGCCCATTTTATTAGGTTGTGGCTTCAAAACACAAAATCAGCTAATTCATATACACAAATAAGCCTTAAAAAGCAAATTTCATACATTGTATACTCTGCAGCTGTTAAAAAAAGTAATTGGAAACACATTAAGAGAAAAACAATTTTATAGTATACTGTCCCTTTAACTTATGTGGTGAGGACTGGATAATTTACAGTTTATAAAATTCAATAGGAAGTCCATCAGGACCTGATGCTTTTCAACTGACAAAGTAGATATTGTTCTATTCAGCTCCTCCAATGATATGGGAGCATTCAGTTGCTATAGCTGTTAATGAGTAAGTTATAGCAGTGTGAAAAAGTTCCATAAGAGGGATCTACATGGTAAATTTGTATAGAATTGAGAATTTGTAGCAAAAGCAGTTGCAATATCCTTAGGACTTATATAGTTTCCCATGGAATTTAAGCGCCGCTACATAACTTTTTAGTTATTTGCGCATGAGTCAAAGAGGCCATAAGTCTTCCTGACCTATTTACAAATCTATAGTATCTTCATTCTATCTTTAAAAGATTGGAAGTTGCCTGCTGCCATAAAAAACATCTATGTCCACTTTAAACACAACATATTGGTCGTAGTGATCCCTGGAATTAGACTTACTGTATTACTGGTAAGTTTGAGCTAGTTTCTGCTCCAACAATGGATAAGTTTGTTGAAACCTTCTACATAAATTAAACACATATGAAATAATTTTGCCTGCTAAAACAACCTTCGCCGCTTCCCAAAATAATTCAGGATTATTAAGATGAGCAACAACTGAGTAAAAACTGTCCAAGAATGTGATAGATATTTACAAAAGGCATAAGAAGTGAATTTAGTGAGTTTAAAAGACAATTCTACCAAGTCATGATAAGAAATCGTCACATCACATATTTTATCCATATAAACTATGGGAAGAAGGGAATCTGAGATCATAAATAAATCAATACGTGAGAGTGATGAAGTCGCCCTCGAGATGCATGTACAATCCTTCTCCTTTGGGTGTTGTGATTTCCATACATTAAAATGCAGCTCAGGTGCAAATTTATGAAAAAACTTTTCTTCTAACTTTGCTTAATATGACTGATGTCCTCTCATGTGGTCCCACATTCTGTCACAAGCAGGATTGGAAACTAAATTGAAATCGCCACCAAGTATTATATTAGTACATACAGTAAGTACTGTGCCAGTACCGGGCTAATACCAATCAAAACATTTATTTTTTTCTGATTGGGGGCATAAATATTACATAGGGTATTTAAAGGGACAGTCTAGGCCAAAATAAACTTTCATGATTCAGATAGAGCATGTCATTTTAAACAATTTTCCAATTTACTTTTATCACCAAATTTGCTTTGTTCTCTTGGTATTCTTAGTTGCTCATTTCTTAGATCTTGAAGGCCGCCTCTTATCTAAATGCATTTTAACAGTTTTTCACCACTAGAGTGCATTAGTTCATGTGTGTCATTTGGATAACATTGTGCTCACACACGTGGAGTTACCTAGGAGTTAGCACTGATTGGCTAAAATGCAAGTCTGTCTGAAATAAGGGGGCAGTTTGCAGAGGCTTAGATACAAGATAATCACAGAGGTAAAAAGTATATTAATATAACTGTGTTGGTTATGCAAAACTGGGGAATAGGTAATAAAGGGATTATCTATCTTTTTAAACAAAAAAAAATTCTGGTGTTGACTGTCCCTTTAATACAAACAATCATATGAATTTTGTTTTTAGCCAGAAATTTAAGTCATTTTTACATGTTTCTAAGTTATTGGCATTCACTACCTCCTTAGGCAATGAGTTCTACAATTTGATTGCTCTTACAGTGAAAAAACATTTGCATTGCTGAAAATGAAATCTCCCTTCATCTAGCATTAAAGTGTGATCTCTTCTCCCAAACAATTGCCTTGAAATAAACAGCGCTTCCAACAACTCTGTATATGGGCCTTGAATATATTTATATAAAGTAATCATATTACATCTCAAGATTTTTGTATTTTTTTTATTCTAGAGAAAACAAACCCAGTTTGGCAAGCTCTCCTCTATTATATTTGTATTCTGTATAAGGCTAACAACCTGAGAATTACATTGTTCATTGAGTTCAACTTTTTTAAAATTGTCTTTTCTTTTTTCTTTCTAAAAAAATGCATCAATTAAAAGCAATTGTGCTGTTAATGTCATTGTCACTGTATCTTAATTTGAAAAATTCAATTAAAATAACAACTATTTTTTGTAAACGCACTGCAATGAAGTCTATGGGGCGAAGTTAACGTGGTCGTGATATCCAAAGTCCTGAAGTTAGAATGCATCGGGTTCACTATCAACTTGTAATACAAGCACTAACCCATCTGTGTTGAAAGTTTACTTTTAGCTGTGTTTACGCACAAGCGAAAAAAATAGTGTGCCACTTTTCAATATAACCCAAAATGTTTAATAAATACCTCCTGAAAATTGTGATTGTTCTACTCCATTCAGCGAGGCTGAAGTACTTTCATCGTACTTAAAGGGATAGTAAAGTCATAATTAGATATGCATGATTTAGACAGAGCATACAATTTTAAATTACTTTCCTATGTACTTATATTATTTAATTTGCTTCCTTCTCATGTTATCTTTCGCTGAAAGGTTTATCCAGGAACGCTCAGGAGCAGCAAAGAACCAAGGTTCTAGCTGCTGATTGGTGGCTGCATATATATACCAATTGTCATTGGCTCACCCATGTGTTCAATTAGAAACCAGTAGTGCATTGCTGCTCCTTCAACAAATGATACAAAGAGAATGAAGCAAATTTTGATAATAGAAGTAAACTGGAAAGTTGTATCTTCTACCTAAATCATGAAATAAAATTTTGGGGTTTCATGTCCCTTTAACCCCTTAATGACCACAGCACTTTTCCATTTTCTGTCCGTTTGGGACCAAGGCTATTTTTACATTTTTGAGGTATTTGTGTTTAGCTGTAATTTTCCTCTTACTCATTTACTGTACCCACACATATTATATACCGTTTTTCTCGCCATTAAATGGACTTTCTAAAGATACCATTATTATCATCATATCTTATAATTTACTATAATTTTTTTATAAAATATGGGGGAAAATGGAAAAAAAACACACTTTTTCTAACTTTGACCCCCAAAATCTGTTACATATCTATAACCACCAAAAAACACCCATGCTAAATAGTTTCTAAATTTTGTCCTGAGTTTAGAAATACCCAATGTTTACATCTTCTTTGCTTTTTTGTAAACTATAGGGCCATAAATACAAGTAGCACTTTGCTATTTCCAAACCATTTCTTTTCAAAATTAGCGCTAGTTACATTAGAACACTGATATCTTTCAGGAATCTCTGAATATCGATTGACATGTATATATTTTTTTTAGTAGACAACCCAAAGTATTGATCTAGGCCCATTTTGGTATATTTCATGCCACCATTTCACCGCCAAATGCGATCAAATACAAAAAATCTTTCACTTTTTCACAAATTTTTTCACAAACTTTTGGTTTCTAACTTAAATTATTTACAAACAGCTTGTGCAATTATGGCATAAATGGTTGTAAATTCTTCTCTGGTATCCCCTTTGTTCAGAAATAGCAGACATATATGACTTTGGCGTTGCTTTTTGGTAATTAGAAGGCCGCTAAATGCCACTGCGCACCACACGTGTATTATGCCCAGCAGTGAAGGGGTTAATTAGGGAGCATGTAGGGAGCTTTTTGGGGTAGTTTTAGCTTTAGTGTAGTGTAGTAGACAACCCCAAGTATTGATCTAGGCCAATTTTGGTATATTTCATGCCACCATTTCACCGCCAAATGCGATCAAATTAAAAAAAACGTAAAATTTTTCTCAATTTTAGGTTTCTTACTGAAATTATTTACAAACAGCTTGTGCAATTATGGCACAAATGGTTGTAAATGCTTCTCTAGGATCCCCTTTGTTCAGAAATAGCAGACATATATGGCTTTGGCATTGCTTTTTGGTAATTAGAAGGCCTCTAAATGCCGCTGCGCATCACACGTGTATTATGGCTAGCAGTGAAGGGGTTAATTATGTAGCTTGTAGGGAGCTTGCAGGGTTAATTTTATCTTTAGTGTAGAGCTCAGCCTCCCACCTGAAACATCAGACCCCCTGATCCCTCCCAAACAGCTCTCTTCCCTCCCCCACCCCACAATTGTCCCCGCCATCTTAAGTACTGGCAGAAACTCTGCCAGTACTAAAATAAAAGGTATTTGGCCTTTTTTTTTTTAAAGCATATTTACATATGCTGATGTGTAGGATCCCCCCTTAGACCCCAACCTCACTGATCCCCCACCAAACAGCTCTCTAACCCTTCCCCTCTGCCTTAATGGGCGCCATCTTGGGTACTGGCAGCTGTCTGCCAGTACCCAGTTTAGTAAAAAATGTGCCTTTTTTTAAAAAAATGCCCTTTTCTGTAGTGTAGCTTTCCCCCCCACCAAGACCAACCCCCAACCCCTTCCAGATCCCTTAGATTCAATTTGTAATGCTTAAATTTTTTTTGTTTTTTTACTTTTAACTTTATTTTTTTTCTGTAGTGTAGCGGTTCCCACCCGCTCCCGCCCCGTGCACGCGCCCGCCCACCAACCCTTGTGCACTCGCGCGCTCCCGTGCGCGCCCCCGTATGTCCCGCCCACGATCCCGCCCCCCTCCACTCCACACAGAGCATCGATGGCCGCCCACCCGCCTCCCACGTAAGCTCCCACCCACCAACGATACCGGCCATCGATGTCCGGTGCAGAGAGGGCCACAGAGTGGCTCTCTCTGCATCGGATGGCCAAGGGAGGTTATTGCAGGATGCCTCCATATCGAGGCATCACTGCAATAACCGGAAAGCAGCTGGAAGCGAGCAGGATCGCTTCCAGCTGCTTTCCAGACCAAGGACGTACGCCACACGTCCTCGGTCATTAACTGTATTTTTTTTGAGGACGTGTGGCGTACGTCCTTGGTCGTTAAGGGGTTAAAGGGACAGTCTACTCCAAAAATGTTATAGTTTAAAAAGATAGATAATCTCTTTATTACCAATTCCCCAGTTTTGCATAACCAACACAGTTATATTAATACACTTTCTACCTCTGTAATGACCTTGTATCTAAGCCTCTGCAGCCTGCCCCCTTATCTAAGTGCTTTTGACAGACATGTATTTTAGCCAATCAGTGCTGACGCCACAAGATTGAACACAATGTTAGCTATATGGCACACATGAACTAGCACTGTCTGTGAAAAACTAACAAAATGCACTTAGATAAGAGGCGGCCTTCAATGGCTTATAAATTAGCATATGAGGCTACGTAGGTTTAGGGTTCAACAAACAATACCAAGAGAACAAAGCAAGTAATTATAAAAGTAAATTAGTAAGTTGTTTAAAATTGCATGTCCTATCTGAATCATGAAAGTTTAATTTTGACTTGACTGTCCCTTTTAAAAATGATGAATTTTTGCTGGAACATTCTACACAGTCATTTGTTTTATCAGAGCACAAGCTCATTTATATATTTGCCTACTAGCTGGCCACAGAAAATGAAAGTAGGCACATCAATTTCACCAGGCCTTTCAAGGGTGGCATCCCTCATCTGCTCTTAATGTGCAAAACTATATTAATAGTGCTAACAAAATGAGAGTATTGAATGCTTTGAAATTTTTTGTTTTGCCTAAAAATTATGTGCAATACAGTGTTTAATTGCTTATACACTGTATATGATATGTATATGTATATATGTATGTGTGTGTGTGTATATATATATATATATATATATATATATATATATATATATATATATATATATAATATATTTAGTGTGTGTGTAAATATAAATATATATATATATATATATATATATATATAGAGCCAAGATGAGCACTCTCACTTCAAAACTTCTGCAGCCAGGGTGCTAGTGGATAATAGGTATATATGGCAAGAAACTTGCACTCACTGGACTTTTTCAAAGTATCAAAATTTAATGTGACGTTTCGGAGATAGAGTATCCCCTTCCTCAGACAAAAGTGAAATGGCAATACAAGCTGTTTAAAAAGACAAACAAAATAGTGACC
Source organism: Bombina bombina (assembly GCF_027579735.1). Lineage (NCBI taxonomy): Eukaryota > Metazoa > Chordata > Amphibia > Anura > Bombinatoridae > Bombina > Bombina bombina. Next base: position 714,506,245 of record NC_069502.1, read on the forward strand.
CCTCCCCCCAATTAGGACAAAAACCGCCAAAAAATGGTAGTCATGGTTACCCACACAATCAAATAACATGTGTTATTAAACAAAGCAATTATTGCTGAGAAATTCAAAATTGATTGATCAAGTGATTAAATATTATAGTGTAAAGCACTAAATCATGTGAAACAGTAACCATAATTAAAAAGTGTAATAAAGAAGTATAATAAAGAATATATACCTATATCTGGCAACTATGGAGTATCAAATTATATGTGTTATTCACATATACTCACGCCTATCACATTACAAAACTGTATATGGGAACCTGCGTCATAGGGAGAAACACAAACTAGCACACGCTAACGAACTCACAGTCTCAAAGTTCTAAAGCAAAGAGGGTTGCATACACAACACAGTGCCATGGAAGATGGGGGGACAAGACATAAATGATTGTACATCTATCTATTCTTTATTATACTTCTTTATTACACTTTTTAATTATGGTTACTGTTTCACATGATTTAGTGCTTTACACTATAATATTTAATCACTTGATCAATCAATTTTGAATTTCTCAGCAATAATTGTTTTGTTTAACAACACATGTTATTTGATTGTGTGGTAACCATGACTACCATTTTTTGGCGTTTTTTTGTCCTAATTGGGGGGGAGGGGTCACTATTTTGGTTGTCTTTTTAAACTGCTTGTATTGCCATTTCACTTTTGTCTGAGGAAGGGGATACTCTATCTCCGAAACGTCACATTAAATTTTGATACTTTAAAAAAGTCCAGTGAGTGCAAGTTTCTTGCTATATATATATATATATATATATATATATATATATATATATATATATATATATATATATATATATATATATATATATATATATATATATATATATATATATATTCTATCCACACATTTTTGAGTGAATATGTATATTCATTGGTTCATAGAGCATATTACTAAAATTAACTGGTAAACTAGAAAAATCTGTGTCAAAGCAAAAGTCTTGCCACAGCTTGAGTCATGTTACTATCTTAATACAAATATTTGTTGAAAAATAAGACTAAGTGCCTACACATTGTCTGTAACTTTTCGGATTTACTTAATTTTGATAGACCACTTGGGTTGGGTATTTCCTTTCTGAACTAGAGGTTAAAAAATTGCATGGAAGAAATATTTCATTCAGTTTTCATTTCTCATGTTGAAGGGTGTTTTATTCTGGTACAATTATGCAATGATTATAGGTAGTTTAAATGACATGAAACCTATTTTTTTTTTAATTCTTTTGTGATATTTACTTAGTTCTCTTGGTGTTCTTGGTTGAAAACAGAATTTATGCTTACCTGATAAATTACTTTCTCCAACGGTGTGTCCGGTCCACAGTGTCATCCATTACTTGTGGGATATTCTCCTCCCCCACAGGGAAAGGCAAGGAGAGCACACAGCAAGAGCTGTCCATATAGTCCCTCCCAGGCTCCGCCCCCCCAGTCATTCGACCGACGGTTAGGAGAAAAAAAGGAGAAACTATAGTGTGCCATGGTGACTGTAGTGTATAGAGAAAGAAATTCTTCAAACCTGATTAAAAAACCAGGGCGGGCCATGGACCGGACACACCGTTGGAGAAAGTAATTTATCAGGTAAGCATAAATTCTGTTTTCTCCAACATTGGTGTGTCCGGTCCACGGTGTCATCCATTACTTGTGGGAACCAATACCAAAGCTTTAGGACACGGATGAAGGGAGGGAGCAAATCAGGTTACCTAAACAGAAGGCACCACGGCTTGCAAAACCTTTCTCCCAAAAATAGCCTCCGAAGAAGCAAAAGTATCAAATTTGTAGAATTTGGACAAAGTGTGCAGAGAAGACCAGGTCGCTACCTTACATATCTGATCAACAGAAGCCTCGTTCTTGAAGGCCCATGTGGAAGCCACAGCCCTAGTAGAGTGAGCTGTGATTCGTTCAGGAGGCTGCCGTCCGGCAGTCTCGTAAGCCAATCGTATAATGCTTTTCAGCCAAAAGGAAAGAGAGGTAGCAGTAGCTTTTTTGACCTCTCCTCTTGCCAGAATAAACTACAAACAGAGAAGACGTTTGTCTGAAATCCTTTGTTGCTTCTAAATAGAACTTTAAAGCACGGACTACATCTAAATTGTGTAACAAGCGTTCCTTCTTTGAAACTGGATTCGGACACAAAGAAGGCACAACTATTTCCTGGTTAATATTCTTGTTGGAAACAACCTTTGGAAGGAAACCAGGTTTAGTACGCAAAACAACCTTATCTGAATGGAACACCAGATAGGGCGGATTACACTGCAGAGCATATAATTCAGAAACTCTTCTAGCAGAAGAATAGCAACCAAAAACAGAACTTTCCAAGATAACAACTTGATATCTATGGAATGTAAGGGTTCAAACGGAACCCCTTGAAGAACTGAAAGAACCAAATTTAGACTCCAGGGAGGAGTCAAGGGTCTGTAAACAGGCTTGATCCTGACCAAAGCCTGAACAAAAGCTTGAACATCTAGCACAGCTGCCAGTTGTTTGTGTAACAAGACAGATAAAGCAGAAATCTGTCCTTTTAGAGAACTCGCTGATAATCCCTTATCCAAACCTTCTTGGAGAAAGGAAAGGATCCTAGGAATTTTAATCTTACTCCATGAGAATCCCTTGGATTCACACCAACAGATATATCTTTTCCATATTTTATGGTAATCTTTCTAGTCACAGGTTTTCTGGCTTGTACCAGAGTATCTATCACAGAATCCGAAAACCCACGCTTAGACAAAATCAAGCGTTCAATTTCCAAGCAGTCAGCTGGAGAGAAACTAGATTTGGATGTTCGAATGGACCTTGTACTAGAAGATCCTGTCTCAAAGGTAGCTTCCATGGTGGAGCCGATGACATATTCACCAGGTCTGCATACCAAGTCCTGCGTGGCCACGCAGGAACTATCAAAATCACCGAGGCCTTCTCCTGTTTGATCCTGGCTACCAGCCTGGGAATGAGAAGGAACGGTGGAAACGCATAAGCTAGGTTGAAAGTCCAAGGCGCCACTAATGCATCCACTAGAGTCGCCTTGGGATCCCTGGATCTGGACCCGTAGCAAGGAACCTTGAAGTTCTGATGAGACGCCATCAGATCCATGTCTGAAATGCCCCATAATTGGGACAACTGGGCAAACACCTCCGGGTGGAGTTCCCACTCCCCTGGATGAAAGGTCTGACGACTCAGATAATCCGCCTCCCAGTTTTCCACTCCTGGGATGTGGATCGCAGACAGGTGGTAGGAGTGATCCTCCGCCCATTTAATGATCTTGGTCACCTCTCTCATCGTCAGGGAACTCCTTGTTCCCCCCTGATGGTTGAAGTAAGCAACAGTCGTCATGTTGTCTGATTGGAATCTTATGAATCTGGCCTTTGCTAGTTGAGGCCAAGCCCGGAGAGCATTGAATATCGCTCTCAGTTCCAGGATGTTTATCGGGAGAAGAGACTCTTCCCGAGACCATAGACCCTGAGCTTTCAGGGAATCCCAGACCGTGCCCCAGCCTAATAGACTGGCGTCGGTCGTGACAATGACCCACTCTGGTCTGCGGAAGCTCATTCCCTGGGACAGGTGATCCTGAGTCAGCCACCAACGGAGTGAGTCTCTGGTCTTCTGATCTACTTGAATCACTGGAGACAAGTCTGTATAGTCCCCATTCCACTGTTTGAGCATGCACAGTTGTAATGGTCTTAGATGAATTCGCGCAAAAGGAACTATGTCCATTGCTGCAACCATCAACCCTACTACTTCCATGCACTGAGCTATGGAAGGCCGTAGAACAGAGTGAAGAACTTGACAAGCGTTTAGAAGCTTTGACTCTCTGACATCTGTCAGGAAAATCTTCATTTCTAAAGAATCTATTATTGTTCCCAAGAAAGGGACTCTTGTTGACGGAGACGGGGAACTTTTTTCTATGTTCACCTACCACCCGTGAGATCTGAGAAAGGCTAGAACAATGTCTGTGTGAGCCTTTGTCTTTGAAAGAGACGACGCTTGAATTAGGATGTCGTCCAAGTAAGGTGCCACTGCAATGCCCCTGGGTCTTAGAACCGCTAGAAGGGACCCGAGCACCTTTGTGAAAATCCTTGGAGCAGTGGCTAGTCCGAATGGGAGAGCCACAATAGGTAATGTTTGTCCAGAAAGGCGAACCTTAGGAACTGATGATGATCTTTGTGGATAGGAATATGCAGATACGCATCCTTTAGATCCACGGTAGTCATAAATTGACCCTCCTGGATTGTAGGTAAAATCATTCGAATAGTTTCCATTTTGAACGATGGCACTCTGAGAAATTTGTTTAGAATTTTTAAATCCAGAATTGGTCTGAAAGTTCCCTCTTTTTTTGGGAACTACAAACAGATTTGAGTAAAACCCCTGACCTTGTTCCACAGTTGGAACTGGGAGTATCACTCCCATCTTTAACTTGTCTTCTACACAATGTAAGAATGCCTGTCTCTTTACTTGGTTTGAAGATAAGTGAGACATGTGGAACCTTCCCCTTGGGGGTAGTTGCTTGAATTCTAGAAGATAAACCTGAGAGACTATTTCTAGTGCCCAGGGATCCTGAACATCTCTTGCCCAAGCCTGAGCAAAGAGAGAGAGTCTGCCCCCTACTAGATCCGGTTCCGGATCGGGGGCTACCTCTTCATGCTGTCTTGGTAGCAGCAGCAGGTTTCTTGGCCTGTTTACCCTTGTTCCAGCCTGGCATTGATTTCCAAGCTGGTTTAGTCTGGGAAGCGTTACCCTCTTGTCTAGAGGCTGCCGAGTTGGAAGCCGGTCCGTTCCTGAAATTGCGAAAGGAACGAAAATTGGACTTATTCTTAGCCTTGAAAGGTTTATCTTGTGGGAGGGCATGGCCCTTTCCCCCAGTGATGACTGAAATAATCTCTTTCAATTCTGGCCCAAAAGGGGTCTTACCTTTGAAAGGGGTATTAAGCAATTTTGTCTTGGAAGATACATCCGCCGACCAAGACTTTAGCCAGAGCGCTCTGCGCGCCACAATTGTAAACCCTGAATTTTGTGCCGCTAACCTCGCTAACTGCAAAGCGGCGTCTAAAATAAAGGAATTAGCTAACTTAAGTGCGTAAATTCTGTCCATGACTTCCTCATACGGAGTCTCCCTACTGAGCGACTTTTCCAGTTCCTCGAACCAGAACCACACCGCTGTAGTGACAGGAATAATGCACGAAATAGGTTGAAGGAGGTAACCTTGCTGTACAAAAATCTTTTTAAGCAAACCCTCCAATTTTTTATCCATATGATCTTTGAAAACACAATTGTCCTCAATAGGAATGGTCGTGCGCTTGGCTAGAGTAGAAAACTCCCCCTCAACCTTAGGGACTGTTTGCCATGTGTCCTTCCTGGGGTCGACCATAGGGAACAATTTCTTAAATATAGGAGGAGGGACAAAAGGTATGCCTGGCTTCTCCCACTCCTTATTCACTATGTCCGCCACCCGTTTAGGTATCGGAAAAGCATCAGGGTGCACCGGGACCTCAAGGAACTGTCCATCTTGCACAATTTTTCTGGGTTGACCAGATTGTCACAATCATCCAGAGTAGATAGCACCTCCTTAAGTAATGCGCGGAGATGCTCTAATTTAAATTTAAATGTCACAACATCAGGTTCTGCCTGCTGAGAAATTCTTCCTGTATCAGAAATTTCCCCATCTGACAAACCCTCCCTCACTGCCACTTCAGATTGGTGTGAGGGTATGACAGAAAAATTATCATCAGCGCCCTCCTGCTCTACAGTGTTTAAAACAGAGCAATCGCGCTTTCTCTGAAATGCTGGCATTTTGGATAAAATATTAGCTATGGAGTTATCCATTACTGCCGTCAATTACTGCATAGTAACAAGCATTGGCGCGCTAGAAGTACTAGGGGTCGCCTGCACGGGCATAACTGGTATAGACACAGAAGGAGATGATGTAGAACTATGTCTACTTCCTTCATCTGAGGAATCATCCTGGGCAACTTTACAATTTGTGACAGTTCTGTCCTTACTTTGTTTGGACGCAATGGCACAATTATCACACTATATTTGAAGGGGGAACCCCATTGGCTACCATACATACAGAACATGATCTATCTGAAGGTACAGACATGTTAAACAGGCTTAAACTGGTTAATAAAGCACAAAAACCGTTTTAAAACAAAACCGTTACTGTCTCTTTAAATGTTAAACAGGGCACACTTTATTACTGAATATGTGAAAAACTATGCAATCTTTACCAAATTTTCACCACAGTGTCTTAATACATTCAAAGTATTGCACCCCAATTTTCAAGCTGTTAACCCTTAAAATGTGGAAACCGGAGCCGTTTTTAATTTTAACCCCCTTACAGTCCCAGCCACAGCCTTTGCTGCAACTTCACCAATCCCAGGGGGGTATATGATACCAAATGAAGCCTTCTAGGAACGTTTTTAGTGGATTCCAGACCCTCACACATGCAGCTGCATGTACTGAACTCAAAATTAACTGCACAGTAATGGCGCGAAAATGAGTCTCTGCCTACTACAGAGAAAGGCCCTTCCTGACTGGGAAGGTGTCTTAACAAGTGCCTGGTGCTAAAAACGTTCCCCAATGTTATAAAAGTGTGAAATTCAACTTCAAACTGCAAATAATACTTAAATAAATCAATTGATTTCGCCCCTAAAAGTGTCTACCAGTTTATAGCCCATAATAAGCCCTTTATTCTGTTTGAAACTAAGAAAATGGCTTACCGATCCCCATGAGGGGAAAATGACAGCCTTCCAGCATTACACAGTCTTGTTAGAAATATGGCTAGTCATACCTTAAGCAGAAAAGTCTGCTAACTGTTTCCCCCAACTGAAGTTACTTCATCTCAACAGTCCTATGTGGAAACAGCAATCGATTTTAGTTACTGTCTGCTAAAATCATCTTCCTCTCACAAACAGAACTCTTCATCTTTTTCTGTTTCAGAGTAAATAGTACATACCAGCACTATTTTAAAATAACAAACACTTGATAGAAGAATAAAAAACTACAACTAAACACCACAAACTCCTCACCATCCCCAAGGAGATGCTACTTGTTCAGAGCGGCAAGGAGAATGACTGGGGGGGCGGAGCCTGGGAGGGACTATATGGACAGCTCTTGCTGTGTGCTCTCCTTGCCTTTCCCTGTGGGGGAGGAGGATATCCCACAAGTAATGGATGAAACCGTGGACCGGACACACCAATGTTGGAGAAAAGCAGTTAGGTAGGGTCACGAGCATGCACATGCCTGGAGCACTAATATGGCAACAGTTTTGCAATAGTGTTTGTAATAATGTTACACATTTGCAAAAGCACTAGATGGCAGCAATGTAATGCTCCAGACAAGTGCATGCTACCTACCTAAATATGCTCTTTAACAAATAATACCAGGAGGACACAGTTAATTCGATAACAGAAGTAGATTGGAAAGAGTTTAAAAAATCGTATGGTCTGAATCACAAAAGAAACATTTTGGGTTGCATGTCCCTTTTAAATTAAATTGTTCCTACTATTATATATCCACAATATTTGATGCTGTAATTTCAGAGGAGCTGGAGCCCAGTCTGGTTAGAGGGATAGTGAGATCATCTAGTAATAGTCAGTAACAGTTCCATAAATACACTAAATGCAAGCCTGCCAGCGGTCCTGCTTCGTGACCACCCCGCATTGTGTGGAACACATGGTGCTTACATTTCTGTGTGGCTTGCTATTGTGTTATTTAGCTTCCAATAGCATAAACATGGCTACTGCACCTTAAGTGGGTGAGACTCTGTGACAGAGGAGGAGTCTGGAGTTGCTCTCAGACACAGAGGTCTCAGCCTGCTCTGGAAAGGAAGGAGGGGAGATAAAGGAGGGTGTGAGGAACTGAAACTAAGCTGGCAATGCACCATGTGAGTTAAAAGCAAAGTATGGACACCCTTGATCTTCACATTAAACAGGCAGTCATGCATGTCCAGTTTAGTTGTTTTAAACAAGTTCAATTTCACCAAAGAAAAAATCTGATCATCAAGTAGGGAAGAGTCATGTCCTTCCAGCTTCCTGCTTTCTCTCTGATTGGAATTCATTTTAGTTTTTACAGAGATAGCTGGGTCGAGATGTGCAAGTGAAATACATATGTACACACAAAGGAAAATAGTCCTTGCAATTAAAGGTGTTTGTGAAACATCTTGTAGTAGGGTAAGCCCAATTACTTTATTTTATACACAAATAGTATGTGCAGTTTGTTTATCTAAGTTGGTGTCTGTATGTCTATAAATTTATGGTCAGCAGGCCAGATTCTCTGCAGAATGCTGACCTGAGCAAGATAATGTATTTGCTGCTGATTCAAACTTACCAGTTTCATCCCAAAGTGAATGGTGACCTGTTTTGCTTTCAATGTTACTATGCCCCATGACTCCTGCTTCAGCGTGTTAGTATGTTTGATTATGAATATTAATAATTAACAACAATAATAAAATCATCAATTATCGATATTAATATTCAATAACGCTTTAAAATATTTCCTAATTTCTGACCAGTTAATCTTCATGAACACAAAGGCTATATTTATGCAGTAAACCGAATATCACCTATGAATGAAAAAAAAAATGAAAATAATATATATATATATATATATATATATATATCTCAATTGATTATTATCTCAAACACGCTATAAAAATCTTTAGATCAATTAAAGCTAATATTATGGACACAATACAATCTATAAATCTACTTTAACTCAAAATTAATTACTTATCAAATATCACACTTGAATTTTACTAGAACAATTTATAATTAGCCAGAGATTTTAACCATTTCAATATATAGCTTATTTAACCCCTTAATGACAGCACTTTTCCATTTTCTGTCCGTTTGGGACCAAGGCTATTTTTACATTTTTGCGGTATTTGAGTTTAGCTGTAATTTTCCTCTTACTTATTTACTGTACCCACACATATTATATACCGTTTTTCTCGCCATTAAATGGACTTTCTAAAGATACCATTATTTTCATAATATCTTATAATTTACTATAAAAAAATTTATAAAATATGAGGAAAAAAATGGCAAAAACACACTTTTTCTAACATTGATCCCCAAAATCTGTTACACATCTACAACCACCAAAAAACTCCCATGCTAAATAGTTTCTAAATTTTGTCCTGAGTTTAGAAATACCCAATTTTTACATGTTCTTTGCTTTTTTTGCAAGTTTTAGGGCCATAAATACAAGTAGCACTTTGCTATTTCCAAACTACTTTTTTTCAAAATTAGCGCTAGTTACATTGGGACACTGATATCTTTCAGGAATCCCTGAATATCCCTTGACATGTATATATATTTTTTTAGAAAACATCCCAAAGTATTGATCTAGGCCCATTTTGGTATATTTCATGCCACCATTTCACCGCCAAATGCCATCAAATAAAAAAAATCGTTCACTTTTTCACAAATTTTTTAACAAACTTCAGGTTTCTCACTGAAATTATTTACAAACAATTTGTGCAATTATGGCATAAATGGTTGTAAATGCTTCTCTGGGATCCCCTTTGTTCAGAAATAGCAGACATATATGGATTTGGCGTTGCTTTTTGGTAATTAGAAGGCCGCTAAATGCCACTGTGCACCCCACGTGTATTATGCCCAGCAGTGAAGGGGTTAATTAGGGAGCATGTAGGGAGCTTGTAGGGTTAATTTTAGCTTTAGTGTAGTGCAGTAGACAACCCCAAGTATTGATCTAGGCACATTTTGGTATATTTCATGCCACCATTTCACCGCAAAATGCGATCAAATTGAAAAAAACGCTACATTTTTCACAATTTTATGTTTCTCACTGAAATTATTTACAAACAGCTTGTGCAATTATGGCACACATGGTTGTAAATGCTTCTCTAGGATCCCCTTTGTTCAGAAATAGCAGACATATATGACTTTGGCGTTGCTTTTTGGTAATTAGAAGGCAGCTAAATGCTGCTGCGCATCACACGTGTATTATGGCTAGCAGTGAAGGGGTTAATTAGGTAGCTTATAGGGAGCTTGCAGGGTTAATTTTAGCTTTAGTGTAGAGATCAGCCTCCCACCTGACACATCACACCCCCTGATCCCTCCCAAACAGCTCTCTTCCCTCCCCCACCCCACAATTGTCCCCGCCATCTTAAGTACTGGCAGAAAGTCTGCCAGTACTAAAATAAAAGTTTTTTTTTGTTTTGTTTAAAAAAAAAAAAAAAAGTTCTGCTGTGTAGGACCCCCCCCCTTAGCCCCAACCTCCCTGATCCCCCCCCAAACAGCTCTCTACCCCCCTCCTCTGCCTTATTGTGCACCATATTGGGTACTGGCAGCTGTCTGCCAGTACCCAGTTTGAAATCAAATGTTTATTTTAAGTTTTTCTGTAGTGTAGCTTACCCCCCTTAACACCCAGCCCCCCACCCTCTCCCAGATCATTAATATTTTTTATTCCCACCTCTCTCCCACTGAGTCCCACCTTGTGCCTCTTCCACTTTAACTTTTGGCCAGGCAGTTTCACACGTGCACGTGTGCGCACGCTCCCGTGCACACTTGCGCGCACGCTCCTGTGCACGTGCACGCGCACCCACACGCGATCCCGCCCCCCTCCTCTACTGATGGCTGCCTTCTCGCCTCCCTAGACACGCTCCCACCCACCAGCAATCATAGCCACCAATAGCCAATGCAGAGAGGGCCACAGAGTGGCTCTCTCTGCATCGGACTGCTTAAAAAAGTTATTGCAGGATGCCTCTATATCGAGGCATCACTGCAATAACATGAAAGCAGCTGGGTACGTCCTTGGTCGTTAAGGACATTTTTTTGGAGGACGTACCCTGCACGTCGTTGGTCATTAAGGGGTTAACAACGTTTGGACATCCAAATCTCACAATTAAATCTTAGCTTAACTCCCACAAATCTAATGGAATTTCCAGGAAAAAAAACCATTCACTATTTAGGCCAAAATAATCTTATGTACTTCAATTAAATAACCAGAGATTTTAACACTATTATCAATTCAACATATATCAATTAATATAGCATTAAATAAGTTCAATTTAACCACAATAATAAATGCAGTTTATAAAATATATCACAGTAATTTCGATTTAACTTATGAACATAAAAATACAAAATTCTTTCCTCTCAATAGTAAATTGCTTAATGCTAGACATAATTGTTCTTATCTAAAATACCCTGGTCTATGCAATGTTAACTTATAAACACAAAATACACTTTTAAATCACAGCTTCAATTAAACTATGGCTATAAAGAATATCTTATCTATTAAAAAATATCTAAAACAATCTCTATACGTTACCAGTTACCAATATTTGAGAGTTTCAGTATCCAAGATTCCTCTATTGAGGGTTCCAAACAGGGTTTGTCTAACAAAAGACTGTGTCCGCACATTAGCGTCTCCCTGTAAGCAAATTGGCAGCAAAGTAGGGTTGCAGCAAGAAGCAAGTCAGCAATAAGAAGGGCCACCCTCTTCCATGGGCAGAGCTTATATCAGTGATAAATTCGTCCTCATTTCTAAATCATTCAATAGAAGTCTCTGATTACGCCCTTAGCTCTCATAATGTTTGCAGATCTGTTTACTTAAATAACCAATCAAGTATCTCTAGCCGCATTACCTGACTCGACCACTGGGGGGGGGCAACAAGAATTGGAATGCGACATTTCATTTATAAAATATTCTGCTTCTCAATTACAGAGATTTATATATTTTCTTTAAGAGTTCATTTAAATACCTCTATGATTTCATAGTTCTACTAAAATATTGGGGCGAATATATGGCCCATCTAATTTAACTGAGTATGTATTTGTAAGACTAAACATGGGTATAATTTGATATCTGTCAATCTATATATAATACAAATATAACCATCTAATGTGTATTTTCTGTTTATAGGGTTATAAGTTTAAGAGTCATATTTCTATTTGGGGGACTCAGTAATTTTAATCAATATTTTATGTTATCCATAATTATTTTAATAATATTTTCATTTCATATTCTGCTGCTATATAGTTACATTTTTGTTTAGTTATCTTTATATTAAACACATCTCATGTGAGTAGAATTCTGTAGTAATTAATTATATAGATATATCTATTGGATTTTCAATCCATTTTAATATAAATATATTCTATATTTAGTACATCTCTTGATAATGTTATTTTGAATGTATGACAACATAATTATGACATAATTCATAGCCTGAGTTTATTTAGTATATATTCATTTCAATCCCTCTGTAAATATTGGTACATCAGATGTCTGAAATAAAGAAAATGTTGTTTATTCTGACATAGTTTGTCAACGTTTTAAATTCACCAATACAGTTATTTATTCAATATAGCAGACACTTATCTAATATAGTATATTCGTAAAGGTAATCTCATATATTGGTGTTTTTTAAAAAGTTTTGGTATATTAAATATTTATGCAAATTATAAACAATGTATACTTTAAAATGAACTTTAAGGTCCCAATATTATCACATGCCTGTAAGTGTCTATTGGCATATGTTTCCAGAATTTGGTATTAAGAACCTCAAAGAGATTCAGTGATTTATCATTTATCACATGTATCTGTTAACAGTGCTAATCAACTATTTTCCTGAGATTCTGTTTGTGCTTCAAACACTGGCCACTGCAGACTGTCTCTATGTCTATGTTACAGGGAGTATCCTATCTCTGGTAGGAAGTATATCTCTTAGACAGTGATCAAAAGGGTTCTTTTGAAATGATATTATCTCTTAGAATTTGGGATAAATGTTTGCTTTTGGGAGCAAATACATTACATCCTGATTCCTTAGAAGTCTTGGGCCTAGATTTGGAGTTCGGCGGTAGCCGTCAAAACCAGCGTTAGAGGCTCCTAACGCTGGTTTTGGGCGCCCGCTGGTATTTGGAGTCAGTGATTAAAGGGTCTAACGCTCACTTTACAGCCGCGACTTTTCCATACCGCAGATCCCCTTACGTCAATTGCGTATCCTATATTTTCAATGGGATCTTTCTAACGCTGGTATTTAGAGTCGTTTCTGAAGTGAGCGTTAGAGCTCTAACGACAAGATTCCAGCCGCCTGAAAATAGTAGGAGTTAAGAGCTTTCTGGCTAACGCCGGTTCATAAAGCTCTTAACTACTGTACCCTAAAGTACACTAACACCCATAAACTACCTATGTACCCCTAAACCGAGGTCCCCCCACACCGCCGCCACTCGATTAAAATTTTTAACCCCTAATCTGCCGACCGCCACCTACGTTATATTTATGTACCCCTAATCTGCTGCCCCTAACCCCGCCGACCCCTGTATTACATTTATTAAACCCTAACTTGCCCCCCACAACGTCGCCGCCAGCTACTTAAAATAATTAACCCCTAATCTTCCGACCGCAAATCGCCGCCACCTACGTTATCCCTATGTACCCCTAATCTGCTGCCCCTAACATCGCCGACCCCTATATTATATTTATTAACCCCTAATCTGCCCCCCTCAACGTCGCCGACACCTGCCTACACTTATTAACCCCTAATCTGCCGAGCGGACCTGAGCGCTACTATAATAAATGTATTAACCCCTAATCCGCCTCACTAACCCTATCATAAATAGTATTAACCCCTAATCTGCCCTCCCTAACATCGCCGACACCTAACTTCAATTATTAACCCCTAATCTGCCGACCGGAGCTCACCGCTATTCTAATAAATGTATTAACCCCTAAAGCTAAGTCTAACCCTAACACTAACACCCCCCTAAGTTAAATATAATTTTAATCTAACGAAATAAATTAACTCTTATTAAATAAATTATTCCTATTTAAAGCTAAATACTTACCTGTAAAATAAATCCTAATATAGCTACAATATAAATTATAATTATATTATAGCTATTTTAGGATTAATATTTATTTTACAGGCAACTTTGTAATTATTTTAACCAGGTACAATAGCTATTAAATAGTTAAGAACTATTTAATAGTTACCTAGTTAAAATAATAACAAATTTACCTGTAAAATAAATCCTAACCTAAGTTATAATTAAACCTAACACTACACTATCAATAAAATAATTAAATAAACTACCTACAATTACCTACAATTAACCTAACACTACACTATCAATAAATTAATTAAACACAATTCCTACAAATAAATACAATTAAATAAACTAGCTAAAGTACAAAAAATAAAAAAGAACTAAGTTACAGAAAATAAAAAAATATTTACAAACATAAGAAAAATATTACAACAATTTTAAACTAATTACACCTACTCTAAGCCCCCTAATAAAATAACAAAGCCCCCCAAAATAAAAAATTCCCTACCCTATTCTAAATTAAAAAAGTTACAAGCTCTTTTACCTTACCAGCCCTGAACAGGGCCCTTTGCGGGGCATGCCCCAAGAATTTCAGCTCTTTTGCCTGTAAAAAAAAACATACAATACCCCCCCCCCAACATTACAACCCACCACCCACATACCCCTAATCTAACCCAAACCCCCTTAAAGAAACCTAACACTAAGCCCCTGAAGATCTTCCTACCTTGTCTTCACCATACCAGGTTCACCGATCCGTCCTGGCTCCAACATCTTCATCCAACCCAAGCGGGGGTTGGCGATCCATAATCCGGTCCAGAAGAGGCTCCAAAGTCTTTCTCCTATCCGGCAAGAAGAGGACATCCGGACCGGCAAACATCTTCTCCAAGCGGCATCTTCGATCTTCTTCCATCCGGAGCGAAGCGGCAGGATCCTGAAGACATCCAGCGCGGAACATCCATCCGGACCGACGACTGAACGACGAATGAACGACGAATGACTGATTGGCTGGAATCAGCCAATCAGAATCAAGTTCAAGTTCTGTTCCGATCAGCCAATAGAATGCGAGCTCAATCTGATTGGCTGATTGGATCGGCCAATCGGATTGAACTAGATTCTGATTGGCTGATTCCATCAGCCAATCAGAAAATTCCTACCTTAATTCCGATTGGCTGATAGAATCCTATCAGCCAATCGGAATTCGAGGGACGCCATCTTGGATGACGTCCCTTAAAGGAACAGTCATTCGTCGTTCAGTCGTCGGTCCGGATGGATGTTCCGCGCTGGATGTCTTCAGGATCCTGCCGCTTCGCTCCGGATGGAAGAAGATCGAAGATGCCGCTTGGAGAAGATGTTTGCCGGTCCGGATGTCCTCTTCTTGCCGGATAGGAGGAAGACTTTGGAGCCTCTTCTGGACCGGATTATGGATCGCCAACCCCCGCTTGGGTTGGATGAAGATGTTGGAGCCAGGACGGATCGGTGAACCTGGTATGGTGAAGACAAGGTAGGAAGATCTTCAGGGGCTTAGTGTTAGGTGTCTTTAAGGGGGTTTGGGTTAGATTAGGGGTATGTGGGTGGTGGGTTGTAATGTTGGGGGGGGTATTGTATGTTTTTTTTTACAGGCAAAAGAGCTGAAATTCTTGGGGCATTCCCCGCAAAGGGCCCTGTTCAGGGCTGGTAAGGTAAAAGAGCTTGTAACTTTTTTAATTTAGAATAGGGTAGGGAATTTTTTATTTTGGGGGGCTTTGTTATTTTATTAGGGGGCTTAGAGTAGGTGTAATTAGTTTAAAATTGTTGTAATATTTTTCTTATGTTTGTAAATATTTTTTTATTTTCTGTAACTTAGTTCTTTTTTATTTTTTGTACTTTAGCTAGTTTATTTAATTGTATTTATTTGTAGGAATTGTGTTTAATTAATTTATTGATAGTGTAGTGTTAGGTTAATTGTAGGTAATTGTAGGTAGTTTATTTAATTATTTTATTGATAGGGTAGTGTTAGGTTTAATTATAACTTAGGTTAGGATTTATTTTACAGGTAAATTTGTTATTATTTTAACTAGGTAACTATTAAATAGTTCTTAACTATTTAATAGCTATTGTACCTGGTTAAAATAATTACAAAGTTGCCTGTAAAATAAATATTAATCCTAAAATAGCTATAATATAATTATAATTTATATTGTAGCTATATTAGGGTTTATTTTACAGGTAAGTATTTAGCTTTAAATAGGAATAATTTATTTAATAAGAGTTAATTTATTTCGTTAGATAAATATTATATTTAACTTAGGGGGGTGTTAGTGTTAGGGTTAGACTTAGCTTTAGGGGTTAATCCATTTATTAGAATAGCGGTGAGCTCCGATCGGAAGATTAGGGGTTAATAATTGAAGTTAGGTGTCGGTGATGTTAGGGAGGGCAGATTAGGGGTTAATACTATTTATGATAGGGTTAGTGAGGCGGATTAGGGGTTAATAACTTTATTATAGTAGCGCTCAGGTCCGCTCGGCAGATTAGGGGTTAATAAGTGTAGGCAGGTGTCGGCGACGTTGTGGGGGGCAGGTTAGGGGTTAATAAATATAATATAGGGGTCGGCGGTGTTAGGGGCAGCAGATTAGGGGTACATAGGGATAACGTAGGTGGCGGCGGTTTACGGAGCGGCAGATTAGGGGTTTAAAAAAATATGCAGGGGTCAGCGATAGCGGGGGCGGCAGATTAGGGGTTAATAAGTATAAGGCTAGGGGTGTTTAGACTCGGGGTACATGTTAGAGTGTTAGGTGCAGACCTAGGAAGTGTTTCCCCATAGGAAACAATGGGGCTGCGTTAGGAGCTGAACGCTGCTTTTTTGCAGGTGTTAGGTTTTTTTTCAGCTCAAACAGCCCCATTGTTTCCTATGGGGGAATCGTGCACGAGCACGTTTTTGAGGCCGGCCGCGTCCGTAAGCAACTCTGGTATCGAGAGTTGCATTTGCGGTAAAAATGCTCTACGCTCCTTTTTTGGAGCCTAACGCAGCATTTGATTAAACTCTCGATACCAGAGTTAAATTTATGGTGCGGCCAGAAAAAAGCCAGCGGAGCGTTAGCAGCCCTTTTACCGCCGAACTCCAAATCTAGGCCTATGTTAGTGAACAACTGAACACTAATTGTGATGTGTCTCTGACAACAAGAGGGGGGTCTGGATCACCCAGCTCAGGTCATTTACAAATGATCAAAGCATTTGATATAATACTGAAATATTAATCTATGTGATACACACACACACATACACACATATATATATATATATGTGTGTGTGTGTGTGTGTGTATATAGTATACAATTGTCACTCACCTTTTACATGACACTCTACCAGTGTTAAATCTAAGCCTAACCCTAACACCCCCTAACTTAAATATAATTAAAAGAAATCTAACTAAAAATTCCTATCATTAACTAAATTATTCCTATTTAAAACTAAATACTTACCTGTAAAATAAACCCTAAGATAGCTACAATATAACTAATAGTTACATTATAGCTAGCTTGGGATTTATTTTTATTTTACAGGCAAGTTTGTATTTATTTTAACTAGGTAGAATAGTTATTAAATAGTTATTAACTATTTAATAACTACCTAGCTAAAATAAATACAAAAGTACCTGTAAAATAAAACATAACCTAAGTTACAATTACACCTAACACTACACTATAATTAAATAAATTAACTAAATTAAATACAATTACGGTAAATAAATTAAATACAATTACCTAAATTAAATTAGCTAAAGTACAAAAACAAACAAACACTAAATTACAGAAAATAATAAACAAATTACAGATATTTAAACTAATTACACCTAATCTAATAGCCCTATTAAAATAAAAAAGCCCCCCAAAATAAAAAAACCCTAGCCTAAACTAAACTACCAATAGCCGTTAAAAGGGCCTTTTGTGGGGCATTGCCCCAAAGTAATCAGCTCTTTTACCTGTAAAAAAAATATACAAACAACCCCCCCCAACAGTAAAACCCACCACCCACACAACCAACCCCCCAAATAAAATATTAGCTAAAAAAAAACTAAGCTCCCCATTGCCCTGAAAAGGGCATTTGGATGGGCATTGCCCTTAAAAGGGCAGTTAGCTCTTTTGCAAGCCCAAACCCCTAAACTAAAAAATAAACCCACCCAATACACCCTTAAAAAAACCTAACACTAACCCCCTGAAGATCGACTTACTGGGAGACGTCTTCATCCAAGCCGGGTGAAGAGGTCCTCCAGACGGGCAGAAGTCTTCATCCAAGCCAGGCAGAAGTGGTCCTCCAGATGGGCAGAAGTCTTCATCCAGACGACATCTTCTATCTTCATCCATCCAGCGCAGAGCGGGTCCATCTTCAAGACATCCGACGCGGAGCATCCTCTTCATCCGACGACTAACACAGAATGAAGGTACCTTTAAGTGATGTCATCCAAGATGGCGTCCCTTAGATTCCGATTGGCTGATAGAATTCTATCAGCCAATCGGAATTAAGGTAGGAAAAATCCTATTGGCTGATGCAATCAGACAATAGGATTGAAGTTCAATCCTATTGGCTGATCCTATCAGCCAATAGGATTTTTTCTACCTTAATTCCGATTGGCTGATAGAATTCTATCAGCCAATCGGAATCTAAGGGACGCCATCTTGGATGACATCACTTAAAGGTACCTTCATTCTGTGTTAGTCGTCGGATGAAGAGGATGCTTCGCGTCGGATGTCTTGTAGATGGCACCGCTCCGCGCCGGATGGATGAAGATAGAAGATGCCGTCTGGATGAAGACTTCTTCCCGTCTGAAGGACCACTTCGCCCGGCTTGGATGAAGACGTCTCCCGGTAAGTCGATCTTCAGGGGGTTAGTGTTAGGTTTTTTTAAGGGTGTATTGGGTGGGTTTATTTTTTAGATTTAGGGGTTTGGGCTTGCAAAAGAGCTAACTGCCCTTTTAAGGGCAATGCGCATCCAAATGCCCTTTTCAGGGCAATGAGGAGCTTAGGTTTTTTTAGCTAGTATTTTATTTGGGGGGTTGGTTGTGTGGGTGGTGGGTTTAACTGTTGGGGGGGTTGTTTGTATTTTTTTTTACAGGTAAAAGAGCTGATTACTTTGGGGCAATGCCTCGCAAAAGGCCCTTTTAAGGGCTATTGGTAGTTTAGTTTAGGCTAGGGTTTTTTTTTTATTTTGGGGGGGGCTTTTTTTATTTTAATAGGGGTATTAGATTAGGTGTAATTAGTTTAAATATCTGTAATTTGTTTATTATTTTCTGTAATTTAGTGGGGGGTTTGTACTTTAGCTAATTTAACTTAGGAAATTGTATTTAATTGAGTTAATTTATTTAATTATAGTGTAGTGTTAGGTGTTAGTGTAACTTAGGTTAGGTTTTGTTTTACAGGAAAATTTGTCTTTATTTTAACTAGGTAGTTATTAAATAGTTAATAACTATATTAATAACTATTCTACCTAGTTAAAATAAATACAAACTTGCCTGTAAAATAAAAATAAACCCTAACCTAGATACAATGTAACTATTAGTTATATTGTAGCTATCTTACGGCTAGATTTAGAGTTTTGTCGGTAACGACCCGCGTAGCTAACGCTGGCTTTTTTCTGGCCGCACCTTTAAAATAACTCTGGTATTGAGAGTCCACAGAAAGGCTGCGTTAGGCTCCAAAAAAGGAGCATAGAGCATATTTAACGCAACTGCAACTCTCGATAGCAGAGTTGCTTACGGACGCGGCCAGCCTCAAAAACGTGCTCGTGCACGATTCCCCCATAGGAAACAATGGGGCTGTTTGAGCTGAAAAAAACCCTGCAAAAAAGCCGCGTTCAGCTCCTAACGCAGCCCCATTGTTTGCTATGGGGAAACACCTCCTACGTCTGCACCTAACACTCTAACATGTACCCTGAGTCTAAACACCCCTAACCTTACACTTATTAACCCCTATTCTGCCGCCCCCGCTATCGCTGACCGCTGTATATTATTTTTAACCCCTAATCTGCCGCTCCGTAAACCGCCGCTACTTACATTATCCCTATGTACCCCTAATCTGCTGCCCCTAACACTGTCGACCCCTATATTATATTTATTAACCCCTAATCTGCCCCCCACAACGTCGCCTCCACCTGCCTACACTTATTAACCCCTAATCTGCCGAGCGGACCGCACCGCTATTATTATAAAGTTATTAACCCCTAATCCGCCTCACTAACCCTATAATAAATAGTATTAACCCCTAATCTGCCCTCCCTAACATCGCCGACACCTAACTTCAATTATTAACCCCTAATCTGCCGACTGGAGCTCACCGCTATTCTAATAAATGTATTAACCCCTAAAGCTAAGTCTAACCCTAACACTAACACCCCCCTAAATTAAATATAATTTTAATCTAACGAAATTAATTAACTCTTATTAAATAAATTATTCTTATTTCAAGCTAAATACTTACCTGTAAAATAAATCCTAATATAGCTACAATATAAATTATAATGATATTATAGCTATTTTAGGATTAATATTTATTTTACAGGTAACTTTGTATTTATTTTAACCAGGTACAATAGCTATTAAATAGTTAAGAACTATTTAATAGCTAAAATAGTTAAAATAATTACAAATTTACCTGTAAAATAAATCCTAACCTAAGTTACAATTAAACCTAACACTACACTATCAATAAATAAATTAAATAAAATACCTATAATTATCTACAATTAAACCTAACACTACACTATAAATAAATTAAATACAATTCCTACAAATAAATATAATGAAATAAACTAACTAAAGTACAAAAAATAATAAAGAACTAAGTTACAAAAAATAAAAAAATATTTACAAACATTAGAAAAATATTACAACAATTTTAAACTAATTACACCTACTCTAAGCCCCCTAATAAAATAACAAAGCCCCCCAAAATAAAAAAATGCCCTACCCTATTCTAAATTACTAAAGTTCAAAGCTCTTTTACCTTACCAGCCCTGAACAGGGCCCTTTGCGGGGCATGCCCCAAGAAGTTCAGCTCTTTTGCCTGTAAAAAAAAACATACAATACCCCCCCCAACATTACAACCCACCACCCACATACCCCTAATCTAACCCAAACCCCCCTTAAATAAACCTTAGGATTTATTTTACTGGTAAGTATTTAGCTTTAAATAGGAATAATTTATTTAATAAGAGTTAATTAATTTCGTTAGATTAAAATTATATTTAATTTAGGGGGGTGTTAGTGTTAGGGTTAGACTTAGATTTAGGGGTTAATACATTTATTAGAATAGCGGTGAGCTCCAGTCGGCAGATTAGGGGTTAATAATTGAAGTTAGGTGTCGGCGATGTTAGGGAGGGCAGATTAGGGGTTAATACTATTTATTATAGGGTTAGTGAGGCGGATTAGGGGTTAATAACTTTATTATAGTAGCGGTGCGGTCCGCTCGGCAGATTAGGGGTTAATAAGTGTAGGCAGGTGGAGGCAACGTTGAGGGGGGCAGATTAGGGGTTAATAAATATAATATAGGGGTCGGCGGTGTTAGGGGCAGCAGATTAGGGGTACATAGCTATAATGTAGGTGGCGGCTCTTTGCGGTCGGCAGATTAGGGGTTAATTATTGTAGTTAGCTGGCTGCGACGTTGTGGGGGGAAGGTTAGGGGTTAATAAATATAATATAGGGGTCGGCGGTGTTAGGGGCAGCAGATTAGGGGTACATAAGTATAATGTAGGTGGCGGTCGGCAGATTTGGGGTTAAAAAAAATTAATCGAGTGGCGGCGATGTGGGGGGACCTCGGTTTAGGGGTACATAGGTAGTTTATGGGTGTTAGTGTACTTTAGAGTACAGCAGTTAAGAGCTTTATGAACCGGCGTTAGCCCAGAAAGCTCTTAACTACTGACTTTTTTCTGCGGCTGGAGTTTTGTCGTTAGATTTCTAACGCTCACTTCAGACACGACTCTAAATACCGGAGTTAGAAAGATCCCATTGAAAAGATAGGATACGCAATTGACGTAAGGGGATCTGCGGTATGGAAAAGTCGCGGCTGAAAAGTGAGCGTTAGACCCTTTTTTGAATGACTCCAAATACCGGCGGTAGCCTAAAACCAGCATTAGGAGCCTCTAACGCTGGTTTTCACGGCTACCGCCAAACTCCAAATCTAGGCCTTAGGGTTTATTTTAAAGGTATTTAGTTTTAATAGGAATTATTTAGTTAATGATAGGAATATTTATTTTGATTTATTTAAATTATATCTAAGTTAGGGGGTGTTAGGTTTAGGGTTAGATTTAGGTTTAGGGGTTAATAACTTTAATATAGTGGCGGCGACGTTGGAGTGGCAGATTAGGGGTTAATAAATATAATGTAGGTGTTGGCAGAGTTGGGGGCAGCAGATTAGGGGTTAAAAGTATAATGTAGGTGGTGGAGGTGTCCGGAGCGGCAGATTAGGGGTTAATAATTATAATTTAGGTGTTGGCGATGTCGGGGGCGGCAGATTAGGGGTTAATAAGTGTAAGATTAGGGGTGTTTAGACTTGGGGTTCATGTTAGGGTGTTAGGTGTAGACATGAAATTTTTTTCGCCATAGGAATCAATGGGGCTGCGTTAAGGAGTTTTACGCTTCTTTTTTGCAGGTGTTAGACTTTTTTTCAGCCGGCTCTCCCTGTTGATTCCTATGAGGAAATCGTGCACGAGCACGTTACACCAGCTCACCGCTGACTTAAGCAGTGCTGGTATTGGAGTGTGGTAATGAGCAAAATCTTGCTCAACGCTCACTTCTTGTCTTTTAACGACGGGTTTCTGAAAACTCGTAATACCAGCGCTGTAGGTTAGCGAGCAGTGAGGGAAAACTGCTCGTTAGCACCGCACAGCCTCTAACGCAAAACTCATAATCTGGGCCCTAGTTGTTTGGATTATTCAACATCATCTATACACAAATGCCCCTTTATGTGTTCTGACTCCACAGTATTCAATATCAGTTGAATCCTAAATTACAAATAAAAATGTCACCCCCTGCCATATACAAATGTAACCATGGATGTTCATCCTCAGACCAAAGGCGACCATTCAGCCCTTCATTGGTTTTAATTTGCATTAATTAACTAGAGTGTATAGATTATATACATATAAAAACAGTGTGTGTATAAAGCAATATTAATTTTGAGGGGGTTGGAAGTCTTAGTGAGTTCCCACACTTTTTTTTTTTGTAGGACTTGAGTTTCTCTGATAAAGTACAGATAGAGCCATACATTTTCATACACAGGCATGTTACCGTATTAAAAGGAATAGCTGGGGGGAAAATGTAGACCAGATGGCTCCACGTTGTCTTACCACTCCAGCTTTTTCATCTAAGAGAAATAAAATTCCAGAACCTGAAGGCTGCTTCTTGTTGGCCTGTGAGAAGATTATACAGACTATTTTCCATCTGTGATGTGGAACTAGGTGACTTAGCAACCACATACAAATATTGTATCTAGGCATCTTACTTTGCACTCCCATTGTTTTTTTTTTAAATATTTATTGAAGAAGATTCTAGCTAGATAGAGTTTGTTCCAGTTAAATTCTCAGACGATTAGTCTTAAAGAGACAGCAAAGTCAAAATTAAACTTACATGGACTAGATGGAGTATTACATTTTAAACAAATTTCCAATTTACGTCTATTATTAATTTTTGATTTGTTCTCAGGGTATTCTTTGGTAAAATGCTATCCTAGGTGAGCTCAGGAGTGTGCACATGTCTTTAGCCATCTGGCAGCTGTGTTTGCAACATTGTTTATAGCCATGTTATACATAGTTGCGAACACTGCTATTATACACTGATATTATAGACTACTAAATTCGTGCACTCTCCTGAGCTCCTATCACCCTACATAGATGCACTATTCAACATAAGATACCAAGGCCTAGATTTAGAGTTCGGCGGTAGCCGTCAAAACCAGCGTTAGAGGCTCCTAACGCTGGTTTTGGCCGCCCGCTGGTATTTGGAGTCAGTCAGGAAAGGGTCTAACGCTCACTTTTCAGCCGCGACTTTTCCATACCGCAGATCCCCCTACGCCATTTGCGTAGCCTATCTTTTCAATGGGATCTTCCTAACGCTGGTATTTAGAGTCGTTTCTGCAGTGAGCGTTAGAGCTCTAACGACAAAATTCCAGCCGCCTGAAAATAGCAGGAGTTAAGAGCTTTCTGGCTAACGCCGGTTTATAAAGCTCTTAACTACTGTACCCTAAAGTACACTAACACCCATAAACTACCTATGTACCCCTAAACCGAGGTCCCCCCACATCGCCGCCACTCGATTAAAATTTTTAACCCCTAATCTGCCGACCGCCACCTACGTTATCCTTATGTACCCCTAATCTGCTGCCCCTAACCCCGCCGACCCCTATATTATATTTATTAACCCCTAACTTGCCCCACACAACGTCGCCGCCAGCTACTTAAAATAATTAACCCCTAATCTTCCGACCGCAAATCGCCGCCACCTACGTTATCCCTATGTACCCCTAATCTGATACCCCTAACATCGCCGACCCCTATATTATATTTATTAACCCCTAATCTGCCCCCCTCAACGTCGCCGACACCTAACTTCAATTATTAACCCCTAATCTGCCGACCGGAGCTCACCGCTATTCTAATAAATGTATTAACCCCTAAAGCTAAGTCTAACCCTAACACTAACACCCCCCTAAGTTAAATATAAGTTTTATCTAACGAAATAAATTAACTCTTATTAAATAACTTATTCCTATTTAAAGCTAAATACTTACCTGTAAAATAAATCCTAATATAGCTACAATATAAATTATTATTATATTATAGCTATTTTAGGATTAATATTTATTTTACAGGCAACTTTGTAATTATTTTAACCAGGTACAATAGCTATTAAATAGTTAAGAACTATTTAATAGTTACCTAGTTAAAATAATAACAAATTTACCTGTAAAATAAATCCTAACCTAAGATATAATTAAACCTAACACTACCCTATCAATAAAATAATTAAATAAACTACCTACAATTACCTACAATTAACCTAACACTACACTATCAATAAATTAATTAAACACAATTCCTACAAATAAATACAATTAAATAAACTAGCTAAAGTACAAAAAATAAAAAAGAACTAAGTTACAGAAAATAAAAAAATATTTACAAACATAATAAAAATATTACAACAATTTTAAACTAATTACACCTACTCTAAGCCCCCTAATAAAATAACAAAGCCCCCCAAAATAAAAAATTCCCTACCCTATTCTAAATTAAAAAAGTTACAAGCTCTTTTACCTTACCAGCCCTGAACAGGGCCCTTTGCGGGGCATGCCCCAAGAATTTCAGCTCTTTTGCCTGTAAAAAAAAACATACAATACCCCCCCCCCAACATTACAACCCACCACCCACATACCCCTAATCTAACCCAAACCCCCCTTAAATAAACCTAACACTATCAGCCAATCGGAATTAAGGTAGGAATATTCTGATTGGCTGATAGAATCAGCCAATCAGAATCAAGTTCAATCCGATTGGCCGATCCCATCAGCCAATCAGATTGAGCTCGCATTCTATTGGCTGATCGGAACAGCCAATAGAATGCGAGCTCAATCTGATTGGCTGATTGGATCAGCCAATCGGATTGAACTTGATTCTGATTGGCTGATTCCATCAGCCAATCAGAAAATTCCTACCTTAATTCCGAGAAGATGTTTGCCGGTCCGGATGTCCTCTTCTTGCCGGATAGGAGGAAGACTTTGGAGCACCGGATTATGGATCGCCAACCCCCGCTTGGGTTGGATGAAGATCTTGGAGCCAGGACGGATCGGTGATACCTGGATGGTGAAGACAAGGTAGGAAGATCTTCAGGGGATTAGTGTTAGGTTTATTTAAGGGGGGTTTGGGTTAGATTAGGGGTATGTGGGTGGTGGGTTGTAATGTTGGGGGGGGGGTATTGTATGTTTTTTTTTACAGGCAAAAGAGCTGAAATTCTTGGGGCATGCCCCGCAAAGGGCCCTGTTCAGGGCTGGTAAGGTAAAAGAGCTTGTAACTTTTTTAATTTAGAATAGGGTAGGGAATTTTTTATTTTGGGGGGCTTTGTTATTTTATTAGGGGGCTTAGAGTAGGTGTAATTAGTTTAAAATTGTTGTAATATTTTTATTATGTTTGTAAATATTTTTTTATTTTCTGTAACTTAGTTCTTTTTTATTTTTTGTACTTTAGCTAGTTTATTTAATTGTATTTATTTGTAGGAATTGTGTTTAATTAATTTATTGATAGTGTAGTGTTAGGTTAATTGTAGGTAATTGTAGGTAGTTTATTTAATTATTTTATTGATAGGGTAGTGTTAGGTTTAATTATAACTTAGGTTAGGATTTATTTTACAGGTAAATTTGTTATTATTTTAACTAGGTAACTATTAAATAGTTCTTAACTATTTAATAGCTATTGTACCTGGTTAAAATAATTACAAAGTTGCCTGTAAAATAAATATTAATCCTAAAATAGCTATAATATAATTATAATTTATATTGTAGCTATATTAGGATTTATTTTACAGGTAAGTATTTAGCTTTAAATAGGAATCATTTATTTAATAAGAGTTAATTTATTTCGTTAGATAAAAATTATATTTAACTTAGGGGGGTGTTAGTGTTAGGGTTAGACTTAGCTTTAGGGGTTAATACATTTATTAGAATAGCGGTGAGCTCCGGTCGGCAGATTAGGGGTTAATAATTGAAGTTAGGTGTCGGCGATGTTAGGGAGGGCAGATTAGGGGTTAATACTATTTATGATAGGGTTAGTGAGGCGGATTAGGGGTTAATAACTTTATTATAGTAGCGCTCAGGTCCGCTCGGCAGATTAGGGGTTAATAAGTGTAGGTAGGTGTCGGCGACGTTGTGGGGGGCAGATTAGGGGTTAATAAATATAACATAGGGGTCGGCGATGTTAGGGCAGCAGATTAGGGGTACATAGGGATAACGTAGGTTGCGGCGGTTTACGGAGCGGCAGATTAGGGGTTAAAAATAATATACAGGAGTCAGCGATAGCGGGGGCGGCAGAATAGGGGTTAATAAGTGTAAGGTTAGGGGTGTTTAGACTCGGGGTACATGTTAGAGTGTTAGGTGCAGACGTAGGAAGTGTTTCCCCATAGGAAACAATGGGGCTGCGTTAGGAGCTGAACGCTGCTTTTTTGCAGGTGTTAGGTTTTTTTTCAGCTCAAACAGCCCCATTGTTTCCTATGGGGGAATCGTGCACGAGCACGTTTTTGAGGCCGGCCGCGTCCGTAAGCAACTCTGGTATCGAGAGTTGCATTTGCGGTAAAAATGCTCTACGCTCCTTTTTTGGAGCCTAACGCAGCATTTGTTTAAACTCTCGATACCAGAGTTAAATTTATGGTGCGGCCAGAAAAAAGCCCGCGGAGCGTTAACAGCCCTTTTACCGCCGAACTCCAAATCTAGGCCCAAGAGAGCAAAGCAAATTTGATAATAGAAGTTAATTAAAACTAAAAATTAAATTGCATGCTCTATCATGAATGTGTAGTTTTGACTTTACTGTCCCTTTTAAGGCTGACACATGAGATCAACAAATGTATGATTGTTATTTCCATATACTATTTTAGAGACTTACATGTACTAAAGGTGAGGAGTGCCCTTAACAAGTTCATTTGTCAGACCTGTCAACTTTCAAAAAGATTTTATGTGTTTTTTGTTTTTTTTTTGCACTGGGGGACTACCCTGGGGGAAAGCCATGATTGGAGGAAGCTGGATTAGTCATTGATGACGTGTGAAGAAAGGATCTCCATGTGGGGGAAGCTACTCTGGCTGTGCAAAGAAGAGAGGTACGTTTTTAATTAAAACTACTGCTTTGTAAACTTTGATGAATGAAGTGCCCCTGTTTTTAATAGTATTTTTTAAAAACGGGTTTTCATTCATCAAAGTTTACCTTCACTTTAAAAATGGCGTAAGATCAGAAAACAAATAGACATTTACTGAAACTGCTTAGCAAGGTAAGGTTTTAAATAAAAATATGTCTTTAATGCTTCAGATGACCTCTTTCCTATATAAAAATATATCTTTAATTTAAAGGGACATTAAACTGAGAGTTTATATGTTTCATTTTAATTAATACAAATAATACATCACAATATAAATTCATTTTGATATTTTGCCTTCTTTTGCTGTTAATTAGCTCTAAATATTGTTTTAGATCCAGTCTTTTCAGAGAGGCTGTAGTGCCACCATTAGACTGAAATATGTGAAGTTTTCCTGAGCCTGCGACTTTAACAGAATAATTTGTTATCTCAGCAAAGAGGTTTGTTTACATTTTTCCTTAATTGGCCACAAAAAAGAACAAGAACATGGAAACCACCAGAATGTTTTAAGAAGTATATCCCTGAACTGCTGCTGATTTGCTAAACCTTGTATATTGTGTATACATGACAATGTTCAATGATATTAAAATATGTGTTGATGATATATACTATAATGTTGCTTTAATTTTTTATCATGACCATTAAGGTTTGACAAATATGCTAAATAAATATTGCTAAATATGGAAACTCCTAACTATCCTGCCTGGGAGATTCCCTTTGATGGTTGTCAACTGACTTCATTAGTTTTAAATATCCCTGATGAATCACAAGAATAAAATCTAATTCAAGTAACATAAAAGTTCTTTTTTAAAAAAAAATCTTTTATTTAGTACCGATAATGTGCACATGCACAAAAAAAAGAAGCGAGAAGGCAAAAAGGATAAGTACGTCAGTTAGACGCCACACAGGGCGCACAGAAAGCAAAACGTAAGAATATACACCATGTTAATTCTCCTTCGACCTGAAATCAGTATCATTTTTCAGTGTACACATTATAGGGAGTTTTATGTTTTAACCAACAAGGACAAAAGGAAATAAAAAAAATATAAAACAAGGAAAATACCAAATTATAGGATGATAATTTACAAAGCAAGAAAACACCAAAACCAAAAAAAAAAAAAATGGTTTAATCCTCCCCTCTCTCTACTCCTCAAGGCACCCTTCATGAGCCTACCAAATTCCCAGTAAAATTAGGTCTGAATTCCTGAATGGGAAAAACATAATATCCTGTTCTTCCTTAGAGAGCGATTGGATAGAAATTGACCATTTTCCAAAAAAGGAGCGTACTTGTAAATCTAGATTAGTATCTGTATCTTTCTGTTCAATTATACATTTGTTTTTTGATAAACTCATATGCCTAGATTTAGAGTTCTGCGGCCAAAGGGGTGCGTTAGCTATGCGTGCTTTTTTATGGCCGCACCTTTTAAATACCGCTGGTATTTAGAGTTCACAGAATGGCTGCGTTAGGCTCCAAAAAAGGAGCGTAGAGCATATTTAACGCAACTTCAACTCTCGATACCAGCGGTGCTTACGGACGCGGCCAGCTTAAAAAATGTGCTCGTGCACGATTCTCCCATAGAAAACAATGGGGCTGTTTGAGCTGAAAAAAAACCTAACACCTGCAAAAAAGCCGCATTCAGCTCCTAACGCAGCCCCATTGTTTGCTATGTGGAAACACTTCCTACGTCTGCACCTAACACTCTAACATGTACCCCGAGTCTAAACACCCCTAACCTTACACTTATTAACCCCTATTCTGCCGCCCCGCTATCGCTGACCCCTGCATATTTTTTTAACCCCTAATCTGCCGCTCCGTAAACCGCAGCTACTTACATTATCCCTATGTACCCCTAATCTGCTGCCCCTAACACCGCCGACCCCTATATTATATTTATTAACCCCTAATCTGCCCCCCACAACGTCGCCTCCACCTGCCTACACTTATTAACCCCTAATCTGCCGAGCGGACCGCACCGCTATTATAATAAAGTTATTAACCCCTAATCCGCCTCACTCCCGCCTCAATAACCCTATAATAAATAGTATTAACCCCTAATCTGCCCTCCCTAACATCGCCGACACCTAACTTCAAACATTAACCCCTAATCTGCCGACTGGAGCTCACCGCTATTCTAATAAATGTATTAACCCCTAAAGCTAAGTCTAACCCTAACACTAACACCCCCCTAAGTTAAATATAATTTAAATCTAACGAAATAAATTAACTCTTATTAAATAAATTATTCCTATTTAAATCTAAATACTTACCTGTAAAATAAATCCTAATATATCTACAATATAAATTATTATTATATTATAGCTATTTTAGGATTTATATTTATTTTACAGGTAACTTTGTATTTATTTTAACCAGGTACAATAGCTATTAAATAGTTAAGAACTATTTAATAGCTAAAATAGTTAAAATAATTACAAATTTACCTGTAAAATAAATCCTAACCTAAGTTACAATTAAACCTAACACTACACTATCAATAAATAAATTAAATAAAATACCTACAATTACCTACAATTAAACCTAACACTACACTATCAATAAATGAATTAAATACAATACCTACAAATAACTACAATTAAATAAACTAACTAAAGTACAAAAAATAAAAAAGAACTAAGTTACAAAAAATAAAAAAATATTTACAAACATTAGAAAAATATTACAACAATTTTAAACTAATTACACCTACTCTAAGCCCCCTAATAAAATAACAAAGCCCCCCAAAATAAAAAAATGCCCTACCCTATTCTAAATTTAAAAAGTTCAAAGCTCTTTTACCTTACCAGCCCTGAACAGGGCCCTTTGCGGGGCATGCCCCAAGAAATTCAGCTCTTTTGCCTGTAAAAAAACACATACAATACCCCCCCCAACATTACAACCCACCACCCACATACCCCTAATCTAACCCAAACCCCCCTTAAATAAACCTAATACTAAGCCCCTGAAGATCTTCCTACCTTATCTTCACCTCACCGGGTATCACCGATCAGCCAATCGGATTGAGCTCGCATTCTATTGGCTGATCGGAACAGCCAATAGAATGCGAGCTCAATCTGATTGGCTGATTGGATCAGCCAATCGGATTGAACTTGATTCTGATTGGCTGATTCCATCAGCCAATCAGAATTTTCCTACCTTAATTCCGATTGGCTGATAGAATCCTATCAGCCAATCGGAATTCGAGGGACGCCATCTTGGATGACGTCCCTTAAAGGAACCGTCATTCTTCAGTTGGACGTCGTCGGAAGAAGATTGGTCCGCGCTGGAGGTCTTCACGATGGAGCCGTTCCTCATTGGATGAAGATAGAAGATGCCGCTTGGATCAAGATGGTTGCCGGTCTGGATCGCCTCTTCTTCCCGGATAGGATGAAGACTTTGGAGCCTCTTCTGGACCTCTTCAGCCGCAGGATTATGGATCGCCAGCCCCCGCTTGGGTTGGATAAAGATTTTGGAGCCAGGACCGATAGGTGATACCCGGTGAGGTGAAGATAAGGTAGGAAGATCTTCAGGGGCTTAGTGTTAGGTTTATTTAAGGGGGGTTTGGGTTAGATTAGGGGTATGTGGGTGGTGGGTTGTAATGTTGGGGGGGGTATTGTATGTCTTTTTTTACAGGCAAAAGAGCTGAATTTCTTGGGGCATGCCCCGCAAAGGGCCCTGTTCAGGGCTGGTAAGGTAAAAGAGCTTTGAACTTTTGTAATTTAGAATAGGGTAGGGCATTTTTTATTTTGGGGGGCTTTGTTATTTTATTAGGGGGCTTAGAGTAGGTGTAATTAGTTTAAAATTGTTGTAATATTTTTCTAATGTTTGTAAATATTTTTTTATTTTTTGTAACTTAGTTCTTTTTTATTTTTTGTACTTTAGTTAGTTTATTTAATTGTAGTTATTTGTAGGTATTGTATTTAATTCATTTATTGATAGTGTAGTGTTAGGTTTAATTGTAGGTAATTGTAGGTATTTTATTTAATTTATTTATTGATAGTGTAGTGTTAGGTTTAATTGTAACTTAGGTTAGGATTTATTTTACAGGTAATTTTGTAATTATTTTAACTATTTTAGCTATTAAATAGTTCTTAACTATTTAATAGCTATTGTACCTGGTTAAAATAAATACAAAGTTACCTGTAAAATAAATATAAATCCTAAAATAGCTATAATATAATTATAATTTATATTGTAGCTATATTAGGATTTATTTTACAGGTAAGTATTTAGCTTTAAATAGGAATAATTTATTTAATAAGAGTTAATTTATTTAGTTAGATTTAAATTATATTTAA
Organism: Bombina bombina; assembly: GCF_027579735.1. Taxonomy (NCBI): domain Eukaryota; kingdom Metazoa; phylum Chordata; class Amphibia; order Anura; family Bombinatoridae; genus Bombina; species Bombina bombina. Next base: position 714,538,228 of record NC_069502.1, read on the forward strand.
CTTAGGGGGGTGTTAGTGTTAGGGTTAGACTTAGCTTTAGGGGTTAATACATTTATTAGAATAGCGGTGAGCTCCAGTCGGCAGATTAGGGGTTAATACTTGAAGTTAGGTGTCGGCGATGTTAGGGAGGGCAGAATAGGGGTTAATACTATTTATTATAGGGTTATTGAGGCGGGAGTGAGGCGGATTAGGGGTTAATAACTTTATTATAGTAGCGGTGCGGTCCGCTCGGCAGATTAGGGGTTAATAAGTGTAGGCAGGTGGAGGCGACGTTGAGGGGGGCAGATTAGGGGTTAATAAATATAATATAGGGGTCGGCGGTGTTAAGGGCAGCAGATTAGGGGTACATAAGGATAACGTAGGTGGCGGCTCTTTGCGGTCGGCAGATTAGGGGTTAATAAGTGTAGGCAGGTGGAGGCGACGTTGAGGGGGGCAGGTTAGGGGTTAATATAATATAGGGGTCGGCGGTGTTAGGGGCAGCAGATTAGGGGTACATAAGGATAACGTAGGTGGCGGTCGGCAGATTAGGGGTTAAAATTTTTTTTTTTTTTATTGAGGTTTGATAAAGGCTTACACAATTCTTGAAATCAAGATAATATTTAAACAAAACAGTATCAGAATACAATCTTAACAGAGTTTAACGTGCCTTACAGTCTTCGAGCCTTCTGGGGTTCACAAGGGGCCTCTTTTGGGTCCCTTTATCTTCATAAAACAATAAAAGGCTCTCATGGAGAATAAGAGACCACTTATGGATCTCGTTCAGTAAACCTCATTTTTAAAGAGTATTGTGAACAATTTAGATAAACTATAGGAAAGGGGTTAAATAAGATAATAGGAAAGGAGGAATGGGGGAAAGGATGAGGGGTTGGTGTTGCTGTACTTGGTGAGATAGTTATCAAGAACTTTTCTTTTAGTTAAGACAAGTTGACTCGTTTAGGATTCTGTTTAGACAATTAGGGTTTCATGGGGTTGGCGATGTATTTGTGTTTCCCACCTTATCTATGCTTTTAGGGTGTAAATAGGCAACAATGTTATAGTTCGTTTTGTTTACCCGTGGTTAGTGTAGGGTGTTATAGTTTAAGGTAGTGTTCCCATAGTGCTGTCATTTCAGCGTATATCTCCATTTTGGCATATTTAACAAAATAAAACTCCTCTAGATCCAGGAATTCTGATACTCTCTTAGTCCAAAGCAGTGTGGAGGGGACCTCCTTACTTCTCCAGTTTCTAGCTAATAGGTATCTAGCACTATTAGTCATGATGTAAAAAAGTTTGAGGCAATGTTTCTGTTTAATGTGGGGAGGTCTACTTAGTAGCCAGATTGTGGGGTCTAGAGGGAATTGGGTATCAAGAACTTTTTCTATTTCTCTGATTATGTCTCTCCAGTAGTTTTGGACCGCGTTACACCACCACCACATGTGAGCCAGGTTACCGCAGCTATGTCCGCATCTCCAACATTGCTTGGATGTGTCGCGGTATAGTCAGTGTAATTTAGTTGGGGAAAGGTACCATCTGTGTAAGATTTTTAAATTGATTTCCTGTATGGAGAGTGAGATTGAAGTTTTTGTGATATTTTGGAAAATTAATGTACTGGTGTGGGGTAAGATTGTTATACCTAGTTCGTCTTCCCATTTTTCTAGGAAGGGAGGGGTTTGGCCAGGAGAGTTTTGTGTTAATATTCTATAAATTAGTGCGAGAGTGTGTGATATTGGAGGAGTCCTTATGCATAGTTTCTCAAAGTTGGTTAATGGTCGAACCATGTTTCTAGAGTGTTCATGTGTTGTTATGAAGTGATGGACGCGGTCATATTGGAACCAGTTTTGGAAAAGAGAATATCCCATGTCAATCAAGTCCGCTTGCGGTAATAATTTTTCATTTGATATGATATAGTGAATAGGGATATCCCTATAGTATGAAACCGGGGTATCTTTTGTTAGAGGTGTTCCTAGTGTGAATTGGCCATTATCTATGATTGAGGTTAGTGGAGAAGGTTTAGATGATATATAGGTGTGTGTAGCTATTGTGATTTCCCATATTTTATATGTTTCTGTGATCAGGTGTGAGTTATAATTAAGCTTTGTAGTCGGTTTGTCGAGATTCCAGCACTGTTTTCCTAGGTGTGGATTGTTTGATAATGAGTGTTCTAATTGAACCCATCTTTTATGTTCATAATGTATACACCAGTCAACTATCCTTTGCAAAAATATGGCTTGTCGATACTTTGATATGTTAGGTATACCTAGTCCTCCTTGGAGTTTTGGGGTTTGCATGATGTTTTTATTTATCCTGGGGGGGGCGGCGGCGCCAAACAAAGTCACTAAATGCTTTCTGTAGGGTGGGAATGTAGTTTTTAGGGATCGGGATTGGTAGGGCCTGCATTATATATAGTAGTCGTGGGAATATATTCATTTTGAGAACATTTATTTTGCCCAGCCAGGAGAGCTTTTTAGAGAGCCAGGATGATAGATCCCTGATAATTGCTTTTTGTATTGGTATATAGTTTTGTATGTAGGTTTGTTCGATAGAAGTGGTTAGTTGTATTCCTAGGTAGTGTAGGGAGTGGGTTCGCCACGTAAATGGCATTAGAGTTTTAATATGTGCTAGAGCTGTGCTGGTTAAGTTAATATTTAAGGCTTCGGATTTGGAAACATTTATAGAAAAGTTGGATAGTGACTGGAAGGTTTGGAATTCCTGTAAGAGGGGGGTTATTGAATTTTCGGGGTTTGTTAACGTGAATAAGATGTCGTCGGCAAACAGAGACATTACGTATGTTTGTGTTCCTACTTGTATTCCGCTAATTGAGGGGTTTTGTCTGATCTTTGTGGCCAAGGTTTCTATGAAGCAGGCGAACAATAAGGGAGATAGGGGGCAACCTTGCCTTGTGCCGTTGGTTATATTGAATGAATTGGATAGTGTGCCATTGATAAGTAATTTTGCGTTGGGGTGGGAATATAAGGCAAATATTCTGTTAATGATCTTAGGTCCTAGACCCAATTTAGTTAAGGTGGCTTTAAGGAAATCCCAGCCAACACGGTCAAAGGCCTTTTCGGAATCTATTGACAGAAGGATCCCTGGGACCTCCTTATCTTGCATGTATTGAATTAAATTGAGGGCCCTGACCGTGTTGTCTTTCGCCTCACGCCTGGGGACAAATCCCACCTGATCCTGATGGATCAGGTCTGGTAGTACCAGGTTCATTCTATTAGCCAATACCTTTGCGAAAATTTTTACGTCTGAATTTATTAGTGAAATAGGGCGAAAGTGAGAGGGATGTTCTAATGATTTGTTAGGCTTAGGGAGGAGAATGATGTGGGCTTCTAACAATGTAGGGGAGAATTGTTTAGACTCATCAATGTAATTGAAAAATGAAGTAATGTGGGGGAGTAATTCTTCCTGGAATGTCTTATAATATCGGTTGCTAAAACCGTCTGGCCCTGGTGATTTCCCAGATGGGAGATCTTTAATGGCTAGTTTGATTTCTTCTGCGGTTATAGGGTCCTCTAGTTGGTTTTGTTGGTTAGTGGTAAGATGAGGTAAGTTAAGAGATGATAAGTATGTATTTATGTCGTCTGATAGAGCTGTTTGTGGGCTCGCTGAATTGCCAGGGTTGGAGCGCAAGTTATATAGTTTTTGAAAGTATGTCCTAAAGGTGTTTGTAATAGCCTGGGTTGAAAAGTGTGATGTACTGTTATCGTCCTTGATGTGTAGGATATAGTTTTTTTTCTGTTTTAATCTGAGGTAACGAGCAAGGGATCTGCCTGATTTATTGCGGCCTTCGTAGTTCGCTTGTTGTAAGCGGAGTGCTTGGCGTTTATGTTCCTTATTTAGGTAGGATGCTAGTTTATCTTTTTCAGCTTGAATAGAGAGTAGGAGGTTGTGGTCAGTCGGGCAGCGTTTATGTTGGGTTTCTAATTTGTCAATTTCTGAGAGAAGTGTTGATAGAAATGCTTGCTTTTGTTTGTTAATGGAGGCCTTAATGGCCATAAGCTCACCCCGAATTACGCATTTGTGGGCTTCCCATATATTTAACTGGGACGTGTCAACTGTAGAATTGTGGGTAAAGTATTTCAATATGGATTTAGATATTTGTTGGGATATTATAGGGTCGGAGAGGAGCTGTTCATCCAATCTCCATATATAGTCGTGTATGGGTTTAGACGGCCATGTTAATGTGCCTAGTACTGATGCATGGTCCGACCATGTTATGGGGGTGATTTGGGTAGATGTAAATAGTGACAGGCCTGTGACGTCCGTGAGAATATAATCAATTCTAGAGTATTGCTTGTGAGGGTGTGAGTAGAAAGTGTAGTCTTCTTTGTTAGGATGGTGGGTTCTCCATAAGTCTTGTGCTGTTAATTTCTTCAGTGAGGTGAGTGTACGAGTTATCTGTGAAGTAGGGACTGAGGAATTAGAGGAGGAGCAATCCAAAGGTGGGTTAAGCGGCATGTTAAGATCTCCGCAAATTATTAAGACACCTTTTTGGTGTTCTAAAATGAGATTAGTTATGTTGCTGATAAATGTGGCTTGCTTTGTATTAGGGGTGTATATAGATACTAACGTGACTGGGCGGCCATATAGTAAGCCTATTAGGATAATATATCTACCAGCTTTGTCTCTAAGGATTTTAATTTCTTTAAAAGGGACATTTTTCTTTATCAGTATTCCCACTCCATGTTTTTTAGATTTGGGATGGGAGGCATAAAAGCAGGTTCCGAATTTGAGGGTAAATGTGAGGGGTTCCCTTCCTTTGCGGAAGTGTGTTTCCTGGAGAAACAGCAGGTCTGACCTGTATCTGTTAAAATCTCTCAAGGCCTGTGTTCTTTTTGAGGGGATATTGAGTCCCTTTGCATTTATAGATTGAATCCGTATTAAATTGGTGGGTGGTTTTCTATGTGAGTGTTCAGCCATTAGGATAGTGCAGAGTGAGCTTAAGGTAGTTGTCTATAGAGTATATTAATTCAATATTTGTGTAGGAGTCAGTATGACTAGGTAGTTTGTCAAGTGATAGTATTAGTAGTAATTTAGTACAGCAGGGGGTAAGGGGATTAGGTAAGAAGGAAAGAGTGAATAAAAACATTAGTAAGAGAAATAAGATGTAGAGGAAGCGTTTCCCCTTCATTGGCTTAAGTTAACTTTTCACAGCAATTAACAATTTATACCAGTTGTGGTAACTTGACTAACTTAGGCCTAGATTTAGAGTTCGGCGGTAGCCGTGAAAACCAGCGTTAGAGGCTCCTAATGCTGGTTTTGGCCGCCCGCTGGTATTTGGAGTCAGTGATTAAAGGGTCTAACGCTCACTTTTCAGCCGCGACTTTTCCATACCGCAGATCCCCTTACGTCAATTGCGTATCCTATCTTTTCAATGGGATCTTTCTAACGCCGGTATTTAGAGTCGTTTCTGAAGTGAGCGTTAGAGCTCTAACGACAAAACTCCAGGCGCCTGAAAATAGCAGGAGTTAAGAGCTTTCTGGGCTAACGCCGGTTCCTAAAGCTCTTAACTACTGTGCTCTAAAGTACACTAACACCCATAAACTACCTATGTACCCCTAAACCGAGCTCCCCCCACATCGCCGCCACTCGATTAAAATTTTTTAACCCCTAATCTGCCGACCGCCACCTACGTTATACTTATGTACCCCTAATCTGCTGCCCCTAACCCCGCCGACCCCTGTATTACATTTATTAACCCCTAACCTGCCCCCCACAACGTCGCCGCCAGCTACTTACAATAATTAACCCCTAATCTGCCGACCACAAAGCGCCGCCACCTACGTTATCCTTATGTACCCCTAATCTGCTGCCCCTAACACCGCCGACCCCTATATTATATTTATTAACCCCTAATCTGCCCCCCTCAACGTCGCCGACACCTGCCTACACTTATTAACCCCTAATCTGCCGAGGGGACCTGAGCGCTACTATAATAAAGTTATTAACCCCTAATCCACCTCACTAACCCTATCATAAATAGTATTAACCCCTAATCTGCCCTCCCTAACATCGCCGACACCTAACTTCAATTATTAACCCCTAATCTGCCGACCGGAGCTCATCGCTACTATAATAAATGTATTAACCCCTAAAGCTAAGTCTAACCCTAACACTAACACCCCCCTAAGTTAAATATAATTTACATCTAACGAAATAAATTAACTCTTATTAAATAACTTATTCCTATTTAAAGCTAAATACTTACCTGTAAAATAAATCCTAATATAGCTACAATATAAATTATAATTATATTATAGCTATTTTAGGATCAATATTTATTTTACAGGCAACTTTGTAATTATTTTAACCAGGTACAATAGCTATTAAATAGTTAAGAACTATTTAATAGTTACCTAGTTAAAATAATAACAAATTTACCTGTAAAATAAATCCTAACCTAAGATATAATTAAACCTAACACTACCCTATCAATAAATTAATTAAATAAACTACCTACAATTACCTACAATTAACCTAACACTACACTATCAATAAATAAATTAAATACAATTGCTACAAATAACTACAATTACATAAACTAACTAAAGTACAAAAAATAAAAAAGAACTAAGTTACAAAAAATAAAAAAATATTTACAAACATAAGAAAATTATTACAACAATTTTAAACTAATTACACCTACTCTAAGCCCCCTAATAAAATAACAAAGACCCCCAAAATAATAAATGCCCTACCCTATTCTAAATTAAAAAAGTTAAAAGCTCTTTTACCTTACCAGCCCTGAACAGGGCCCTTTGCGGGGCATGCCCCAAGAATTTCAGCTCTTTTGCCTGTAAAAAAAAACCATACAATACCCCCCCCCCAACATTACAACCCACCACCCACATACCCCTAATCTAACCCAAACCCCCCTTAAATAAACCTAACACTAATCCCCTGAAGATCTTCCTACCTTGTCTTCACCATCCAGGTATCACCGATCCGTCCTGGCTCCAACATCTTCATCCAACCCAAGCGGGGGTTGGCGATCCATCATCCGGTGGCTGAAGAGGTCCAGAAGAGGCTCCAAAGTCTTCCTCCTATCCGGCAAGAAGAGGACATCCGGACCGGGAAACATCTTCTCCAAGCGGCATCTTCTTGCATCCGGTGCGGAGCGGGTCCATCTTGAAGCAGGCGACGCGGATCCATCCTCTTCTTCCGTTGTCTCCCGACGAATGACGGTTCCTTTAAGGGACGTCATCCAAGATGGCGTCCCTTGAATTCCGATTGGCTGATAGGATTCTATCAGCCAATCGGAATTAAGGTAGGAAAATTCTGATTGGCTGATGGAATCAGCCAATCAGAATCAAGTTCAATCCGATTGGCTGATCCAATCAGCCAATCAGATTGAGCTCGCATTCTATTGGCTGTTCCGATCAGCCAAGATGCCGCTTGGAGAAGATGTTTGCCGGTCCGGATGTCCTCTTCTTGCCGGATAGGAGGAAGACTTTGGAGCCTCTTCTGGACCTCTTCAGCCACCGGATGATGGATCGCCAACCCCCGCTTGGGTTGGATGAAGATGTTGGAGCCAGGACGGATCGGTGATACCTGGATGGTGAAGACAAGGTAGGAAGATCTTCAGGGGATTAGTGTTAGGTTTATTTAAGGGGGTTTGGGTTAGATTAGGGGTATGTGGGTGGTGGGTTGTAATGTTGGGGGGGGGGTATTGTATGTTATTTTTTTACAGGCAAAAGAGCTGAAATTCTTGGGGCATGCTCTACGCTCCTTTTTTGGAGCCTAACGCAGCATTTGTTTAAACTCTCGATACCAGAGTTAAATTTATGGTGCGGCCAGAAAAAAGCCCGCGGAGCGTTAACAGCCCTTCTACCGCCAAACTCCAAATCTAGGCCTTAGCTTGTAAATAAGACATATTGATCTAACATGTTAATGTATATCAACCTATAACAGGCAAACAAGGCAGCACAGTACATTAATATTGGTATATAGTGCATCATAACGACATTAAACATTAAACATTAAACATTAAGTACCCTCTTAGAATATATCTACCTGTAGACGATCATCTTGGCTATTATGGTTAGGCAGCAGAGGTAGGCGTTCTAAGCATTTAAAATGTAAACATTTGTTATTAAAAGAAATAAGGGGGTAAGTAAACATAACATATCAGTATAACTTTGGTGGATTGATATGGTAAGAGAAGTGGTTAAAGTAATTCCCTGTGGGTATTCCTTCTCTGCCTAAGAATAATGTCAGGTAAACTCTGGCATCTTCTCAAGCATTGGGCAAAGAGCAAAAGTTAGTGTGCATTAGCGAGTTCACAGTGTCTGTCATATAAAGGGAGTATATAACCTTACTATCACATGTTTCAGGTCTCGCATTGTGAAGACTCTTGTGGGTAAGATATATGTACCTCATTTAGGTTTGGAGTCTTTCACATTTTTCCTGGGTACTTTGGTCCATGTCGATCTTTGGGCCTTTGGAGGGTCATCTTGTGCGGTGTCTCGGGTCGTCGTTGCAGGAGAAGGGGGGTCCGGGAAGTTGATATTGAGATTTTTGGATAGAGCTTCTAAGTCTTCTGGACCTTTGTAAGCAATAGTTTTGCCATCTTTATGCACCAGAAGGCTAAAAGGGAATCCCCATCGATATTTTATTTTGTGTTCTTGCAGGAGGGTTGTGATAAAGCATAGGTTTCGTCTCCTTTCAATAGTAGCTGGGCTAAGGTCTTGATAGACCTGGATGGAATGGCCTTGAAAGGATATTGATCGTTTGCTACGGGCTTGTTTCCACACTGCTTCTTTTTGGTGAAAGTGAGTGAATTTCAGAATCACATCCCTAGGCGGGCTCGGCGGTGTAGGTTTCGGTCTTAGGGCGCGATGGGCCCTCTCTAGAGTTGCTTCAGAGGTCTCCAGTGTGGGTTCCATTTGTTTGAAAAATTGTAGTAGGTATTCAACTAAGGATTCCTGAGTAACATCCTCAGGTATACCTCGGATGCGCAGATTGCTGCGGCGACTGCGATTATCAAGGTCCTCGACCTTTAGTTGTAGCGATTGGATAATGGAGTCATGGCAGTTTAGGCATTGGATGTTGTCACTAACTTGAGACTCTAGATATTCTTGTCCTTCCTCCAGGTATTCAAGTTTAGAGTTCATGTCAGACATATCTTTTCGTAAAGATGAAATCTCGTTCTTGATAAATGTTTTCAAATCAGCTATGTCGCTCTTGGAGGGTAAGGAGGCTATATTTTGTTGTATCTGTGAGAGTTGGTCATGTGGGAGAGGAGCAAGGCTTGTAGTAAGTTGTGATTCCATTTTGTTAGGATTGTCAGGATTTTCCAGCTGGTGAGGTGAATTTTTTTGCGTAGATTTGAAATAGGTGCAGACTGATGGTGATTTTTTAGGTAGTGTTGCCTTATGTGGTGCTTTATGTGGCCTAGTAGATCTCCTTGTTGCCATGTGCTAGTATTGTGGGGAACAATGAAGCCAATGACTTTGGCCAGATCAGAGTGTCCTGTGATGGAGCTAGGTGGTCGCTTGAGCTAAAGGTTCACTCCGTTTTGCACCATATAAAGGGGGAGTGCAACTTATTTGTGAAGTGTGTGCTGCAGCTGAGCTATCTTCTTGTTACTTATCTGGGCTTATGTTTATTGACAGTATTAGCCCCCATTTAACAGTCGCTTGTTATAATATGGTATTGCCAGTGTAAATGGGTGGGCAGTCCAAGATAATGTTTTTACCTATGTGTATCGCTGTCTGGCCGTTATGGATACAGCTATATAGCAGCGTGGTCCTGCGTAGCTGCTGGGGTGCTTTGATGCGACTGAGCGCGGCAGAAGAGAAGTGACCGCGGCCCTGCTTTGGTCTCGCCCGTATGTTATGGAGCGTGAACTTACAGTTTATTAGGGGTAATCAGTTGATATTGTGATCTCTGCCCTGTCGCGCCCCGTCTTTGTTGTTGCGTGGCTTAGTCGGTTCAGGTTGCGCTGTCAAGATGGCGCCTGTTGTAAATTTGTAAGTCCCGATTTTCAAAGGGGTCTGCCGACTCGAATTTAGTTGTAGGTTCCAGTAAGGAGGTTATAAGTGTTCCGGTTCATTTGCTTGCTGCTTTCATGATTGCCAGAGCAAAACTGCACCATTTATATGCCAATTGAAGGGGAAAGGCAACGGAGCTCTTTTACAGTGCAGCCATGTTCCTGCACGGCTACGCCCCGCCTCCCGGGGTTAAAAAAATTTAATCGAGTGGCGGCGATGTGGGGGGACCTCGGTTTAGGGGTACATAGGTAGTTTATGGGTGTTAGTGTACTTTAGAGCACAGTAGTTAAGAGCTTTATGCACCGGCGTTAGGCCAGAAAGCTCTTAACTACTGACTTTTTTCTACGGCTGGAGTTTTGTCGTTAGAATTCTAACGCTCACTTCAGACACAACTCTAAATACCGGAGTTAGAAAGATCCCATTGAAAAGATAGGATACACAATTGACGTAAGGGGATCTGCGGTATGGAAAATTCGCGGCTGAAAAGTGAGCGTTAGACCCTTTCCTGACTGACTCCAAATACCGGCGGTAGCCTAAAACCAGCGTTAGGAGCCTCTAACGCTGGTTTTCACGGCTACCGCCAAACTCTAAATCTAGGCCATAGTGTCTAATCTGAAGATAAGCAAAGAAGTCCTTATCTAAAAAATACTGTTCTTTCATAGCAGAAAAAGATTTAACTGCATATTAGGTTAAAATCCACAAATTGTGCCACATTGTGAAGCCCCAAACTAGCCCATTTTTCAAACATCTTAGTTTGGATTCCTGGAATAAATTTTGGATTCCCCATGGTAATCTGGTAATTGGAAACTGCTTAATGAAGATCCAACTTTACAACTCCCTTCTGCCAGGCAAGCAATAAATTATATACAGAGGCTAGATTTTTAACTGATCTGGGAATAGTTTTGAGATTACAGTGAAGGAGGGCTATGGGGGAATATGGGTATAGAATATTTTCCTCGAGGTCAAGCTGAGAGAAGTAATCCGATGCCCCAAGCCAGCCTACACAAAACCTCGCCAAAGAGACTAAACTATAAAGTTCCAAGTCAGGCAGTACTAGGCCACCATACCTAACTAAATATTTTTTTCATAGCAATTCTAGGATTTTTCCCTTGCCATATAAAGTATGATAATGATGAATTAAAATTGTGGCGATCTTTTTTTTTAAGAATTATAGGGATATTCTGAATTATATATAAAATTTTAGGGAAGGAGATCATTTTAAATAAAGCAATCCTTCCTGAAATGTTTAACAGCAAATTGTGCCAACAAAGCAAATCTTCTTTGACCTTCGAAAGTGTTTTTGTAATATTCAAAGTATACCAAGTACTTGGGTCTCATGACATCTTACTACCCAAGTATGTAAATGAGTGCATGGCAACTTTGAATGGTATGTCTACAATAGATAACTGATGTTCCTTAAGCCAAAA